>NC_073410.1:13390000-13468924 GCF_028641065.1 Leucoraja erinaceus | reverse complement strand
TTTAAACCTTCTTGATTAACTTAGAAGTGTTACAGTACGACAGTGTGTCTTGGGCACCTGAATTAATCTTGGCAGTGTTGATGAGTTCAAGTTCAAGTGAGTTTATTGTCATGTGTCCCTGTATAGGACAATGAAATTCTTGCTTTGCTTAAGCACACAGAAAAAAATAGTAGGCATTTACTACAAAACAGATAAATGTGTCCAGGTCATGTGGGAAGAAACTGCAGGTGCTGGTTTAAATCGAAGATAGACACAAAAAGCTGGAGTGACTCAGCAGGACAGGCAGCATCAAAGATCTTATCGCTATAAGATCTTTGGGCAGCATCTCTGGAGAGAAGGAATGGAACATCACCCATTCCTTCTCTCCAGAGATGCTGCCTGCCCCGCTGAGTTACTCCCAGCTTTTTGTCTCTATCTTCTGAACAACAGGTCTCCTTCCCTGAGGGACATTAGTAAATCAGTTCAGTTTATGTGGATAATTTGACGGCAGTTTCATGGCCACTTTGTATGGGCACCATTTACACATTATTTCAACTGATCAGAATTTGCCATGGTGGGATTTGGGATCCATTCTGTGACTTTTACCTGTAAATCATTAATCACTAATCCAATTAAAAAAAAATCCTGCTCAGTACTCTGACGACTAGATATGTTACAGACCCTCAATGGTTTGAGATAGACATAAAAAGATAAATAAATATTTGACAACAGACAATAGGTGCAGGAGTAGGCCATTCGGCCTTTAGAGCTAGCACCACCATTCAATATGATCATGGCTGATCATCCACAATCAGTACCCCTCTCCTGCCTTCTCCCCATATCCCCTGACTCCGCCATCTTTAAGAGAGCGTTATCTACTGTATAAATTTGTCCCTAATGCGTAGGATTGCGCGTAAGATATAAACTGAACTAAAGAAAGAAATTGCCGTGGTTGGATTTGGGATTTCACGCTCTTGATATTTATTATTTGATTCCAATTTAACATAAATTTAAATTGATCCAATTTTCAAATTTCCAGCTCTGTACTCTGACGACTATACAAAGCATATTACAGACCCTCAACAGGTTGAGATGGACATTATAAACCTTAGAAATATTTGAGAACATCAATCTTTGGCCTTTACCTTATAGATTCGTTCCTGAGGCGCAGGCAGCCGGTCAAGTCCAGGTGTTCGAGCTCAGTGCACAGTTTTGCCACTTCCTGCACCGATCCATCGCTGATGTTTGCATTGACGGCCAGAGACAGTGAGCGGATCTTTGGACATTTACGCACCAGGTAGCAGACAGCCTCGTCGTTCAGCTGCTTGCAGGCGGTGAGGTCAATGGACACGAGGCGGCCGCAGCGATCGGCCAGGCTGCGTAGGGAGAGGGAGTCCACCCAGTCGCACTGCCTGAGGGAGAGCTGCTGCAGGTTGGGGCAACTCAGGGACAAGGCCACCAGCGTCCGCCTACTCAGCCCACGGCATCCCGTCACGTCAACCTTCTCCAAGTGGTGGTTCTGGCCGATCACCGGCAGGAGCTCGAGGTCCGTTAGCCAGTCGGAGCAGCTGTGCACAACCAGGTGATGCAGCACAGAGTTGTCTCTCAGTATTCTGCAGAATGCACTTTGAGGAATGGCAGCCCCAAGCTGAACGCAATCAGAGAGAAACAGATCGTGAGTACAGTGGAGGAAGGAACTGCAGACGCTGGTTTACACTGAAGATAGACATAAAATGCTGGAGTAACTCGGCAGGTCAGGCGGCATCTCTGGAGAAAAGGAATAGGTGACGTTTTGGGTTGAGACCTTTCATCAAGACACACTTCATCCTCGTCCCTGACTCTCAGTCCCCCCCCCCTCTCTCAGTCGCTTTGCTCTGCACCTTACTTTTACCCTCCCTGACTCTTAGTCTGATGGTGGATCTCGACCAGAAACGTCACCTATTCCTTTTCTCCAGAGATGTTGCCTGACCCGCTCAGTTACTCCAGCATTTTGTATCAGTCGTGAACACAGTTTTTGTTCCCCCAATATTATTTTACTTCCCTCCCTCCCTCCCCATACTCATTTCTGGGTGGCCCCAGCTCCCCATTCAATCACATGAGTCCCAGATGGTTTAACAGCCAAACATTGCCCCAAGGAATTTCATCTTTCAGAGTATTATTCTATTTACTCTTTCTGTTTCCCCTCAAATGGCTAAAAATACTCCCAGCTAACAATACTCCCTGTTGCATCACCAATGGTTAAAGTGCAGGAAGGAACTGCAGATGCTGGTTTAAAAATACACCGAAGATATAGACACAAAATGCTGGAGTAATTCGGCGGGACAAGCAGCATCTCTGGAGAGAAGGAACGAGTGATATTTTCGGTCAAGACTATTCATCAGTGTTTAAAAAAGAATGGCAGATGCTGGAAATATCGAAGGTAGACAAAAATGCTGGAGAAACTCAGCGGGTGAGGCAGCATCTCTGGAGCGAAGGAATAGGTGACGTTTCGGGTTGAGACCCTTCTTCAGACTGATGGGGGTGTGGGGGTGCGGGGGCGGGAAGAAGAAAAGAAGAGGCGGAGGCAGTGGGCTGTGGGAGAGCTGGGAAGGGGAGGGGAAGGAGGGAGAAGACAAGGACAGTGAGGGAGAAACTAGAGGTATGAGAAGGTTCAGAACAAAGCAAGTCTCTCCACTGATGCTGCCATAAAGTTGTAGTGTTGGGGGCAAAGCTGCCACCACAGAAAGTCATTGGTGGGCAGCCTTTGTATGTATACCTACCATTTCTTGACATTTTTGATAATTATGCAAACTTGAGATGGAGTGTGGATTTGGTGAGTCTGCAATCACTCGGTGCATGCCAGTTTGTACAATCCTATCTATTGTTCCTTGTATTGTTATTTCTATTAATTCTTCTCCTTCCAATTCTGCACTCCAACTCTGCTTTATGCATGAAACTAAACAAAACATTCAGTGCCTCACAGACAGTGAAGGATTCCTGAGGTGGTAAAGGGGGCGCAGTGCCCCTGGCTGCACGTTACCTGGGAGGTATCCAGACTGTGACAGTTTGTCAGGTAGAGCTGAATCAGGTTACGGAACTGCTTGCTGACACGCTGCAAGGAGACCAGTTGGCACAGTGGGAGGTGGCAGAGAACATGAGGAACCAGGACATCCTCCCAGGGTAACTCCAGGAGCTGGCACCTACTGTTAGAGAAATTAATTTTACTCAGGAGAAAATCACATTTAGCCCTGGCTTCCCGCCTGTAATCCAATCAAGAAAGAACTAACAGTTATACGCAGTGCAATGGATGTCATAGAACAAATGAGAGGTATATCGAAACAAACCCATTGGTCACTCTGACTATCAAACACACATTTTAAAATAACCCCCCCCCCCAACCCATTTAGGCAGGAACGGGGTACTGATTGTGGATGATCAGCCATGATCACATTGAATGGCAGTGCTGGCTTAATGGGCCGAATGGCCAACTCCTGCACCTATTGTCGATGGATTGTCGATCGGTCTCAAGAAAGGTCCCAACCCAAAATGTCACCTATCCATTTACTCCAGGAATGCTACCTGACCCGCTGCGTTACTCCAGTATTTTGTGTCTGTTAAATGTTAACTGTAACATTTCAATAGGATCATTGCAGACCCCAAATTAACAATTGACAAGCACAAACCCAAGAATATTTTGCTACAGTCCTGCAGTTCTACTGCAGTTAACAAACAGGATGAATTATTTAAGAAGTTACTTCAGATGCTGGAAAATCGAAGGAAGACAAAAATGCTGGAGAAACTCAGCGGGTGAGGCAGCATCTATGGAGCGAAGGAAATAGGCGACGTTTTGGGTTGAGACCCGTCTTCAGACTTATGTGACTTTGCTTACATACTTGAGCATTGTAATTTTATAAATAATCTTTCTGCAAATTTTGATATTATATTAAACAAGTTCATATTCCAATCAATCTTTTTAAAGTGTTTAAGAAGGAACTGCAGATGCTGGAAAATCGAAGGTACACAAAAATGCTGGAGAAACTCAGCGGGTGCAGCAGCATCAATGGAGCGAAGGAGATAGGCACGTTTTCGGGCCAAAACCCTTCTTCAGACCTTTTTAAAGTAGATGAAAGCGAAGCTAGAAAAGCATCTAAATAGTTCAGGGACATATCAATCAAGTTGATAAGGAGAAACCAGGGAAACAAGTTTTTATGTTGTTGTAGAAGGATAGTTAATAAATTTAAGATTAATATTGAGGATTGAAATGTTATGTTGAACTTCACTGAGGAAATAATTCCACCTCCCAGAAATATGTTATCTGGAGAATATAAACTTTAGATCAAAAGCAACAAACAACAAGATTAGAAAGTAACAACGGGGTGAAATCGGACTGGGAGCACGAAAACAGGCCCTGTTGACTAAGAGGCCAATCTATGCTCGTCCCATTGACATTTTGATCCATATCCTTTGAAACCCCTTGAAGTATTCAAATATTTGGAAAGGGTATGGGGAATATGACTGAGACAATTGCCTGTTTATCTATTGTGATAACAGGAATATTCAGCACCAATGCAACATTCTCACTATGGAACAGAGGAATTTTTATTGCAAAATATTCTTTACCTGGCAAAATTAAATTGACAGCACATGTTTAAACCCATCAGATATGCACGTACATATAAACATCTGATGGGTTTTCCAATGGCATCTAAAGTTGCTATCGAGTTTATGGATTAGACAAGAGGCCTCCAAACTTTTCAGCATGAGGGACACATTATATATTTGGCACATTTTTGCGGGCCGTAGGAAAAAATAAAGAAATGTCAGTTTTATAAATTTAATTAACTCAAAAAAGAACTTAAGTAAAACAAATGGAAAAAATTCAAAACAAAACCTGTAGCCATCAAGCAAGGTTAAACTTTAAGCTAAAGGGTGGGTGAATTAATTTATATACACACTTACTAGTTCCCCACCAAGAGGGTTTGTTGCAGCGAGTTGGGAGCATGGCTAAACCCTGCCCCACCCCCCACGACCCCACGACCCTGGCCCTCCTCTCTCTCTCCCCCTCACCCACGGCAATTCCAATCAAACCTGATGGAGGAAGCAGTGACGCGCCCCAATGGAAGCGGGAGAAACAGCCTTACCCGGGTTACTCTAAATATATATAGACAATAGACAATAGGTGCAGGAGTAGGCCATTCGGCCCTTCGAGCCAGCACCGCCATTCAATGTGATCATGGCTGATCATCCCCAATCAGTACCCCGTTCCTGCCTTTTCCCCATATCCCCTGACTCCGCTATCTTTAAGAGCCCTATCCAGCCCATTCCAAATGTTTAAAAGGTTCTGAAGACTACATCTGAGCTAGAGATTTCCTATTAATGGAGCGCACAAGTCATTCTGTAGTTAGGTGACCGTCAAGTGTAAGAAGAAAGTGAGCATGAATGCGCACCAACAATTAACACATCTCTCCGGACTATTACATCGAATGGGTGTGCGATCAGTTCAATGTAAAGGTACAGCATTGTATGGGTTGATGCAAAATTGCTCAGCAGGTGGTATATTCCACTGGGATTCGACTCCCATGCATGTTATTTTCAACAGACGTTTGATTTTAGTTTCTCTGCACCCAAATTCGCACATTAATATTTAGGGTAAACTGCTGACAAATACCTTCGACAAAAACACTGCCTTGACACATTCATCTGCAGCAACTTACAACTTATACACCTACCTACAATAAATCCATGGCCATATGATAGCTTTCAACAAATACAATGGGGTAATTGGTCCGCAAATAATTGATCTTTTTCCCTTTTTTCCCCAGTCAAAATGTAGGGGGAGAATCTGCCTTTTGTAAAAAAATATCGGAGGGATTTTAAAAACAGCTGCAATAATTTGTGATGTTACAGTTGTACAAGATAATTGTGGGGCATGGTGGCGCAGTCTTAAGTTGCTGCCAGAGTGCCGGGTCCGCTCCTGAATACGGGTGCTGTCTGTACGGAGTTTGTACGTTCTCCCCGTGCATGGATTTTCTCTGGGAGCTCTGGTTTCAACCCATACTCCAAATACTTACAGGTTTGTATAGGAAGGAACTACATATGCTGGTTATACACCAAAGATTTGTAGATTAATTGGGTTGGTATAATTGTCCCTGGTGTGTGTGTGTGTGCGCGTGTAGGATAGTGTTAGTGGGGGTGAGCGAAGGGCCTGTTTCCGCGTTGTATCTCTAAAGTTAAGAGCAAACTGACGTGTACAGTTCCCGCGCTACCACAGAACCCGCTAAATAAACGCTTGGTGGCCATAGTTTGGAGATTCATAGATTAGACCATGCAGATTTTCAGTATCTAGAAATTCTAAAATGTGGATCAAATAGCAACAGTCCGATCTTCCTGCATCTTGTGAATGTTAATTCTGATGTTAGTTAGTAAATTTACAAAGTAAAATGTTCCCATCCCTATTGTTTATGTTACAGTACACATAGTGAATATTTAAGTTGCATCCAATGTGTAAATGAGGTAGGAGGAAAATCCCCATCCTGTTGTTGTTTTGGCCTCCGGTGACCTGAGGGAGGAGTGTCAGTTTCTCAGCTGATAAATTGTGTGCCCTTCATTTCTGGCTTGAATAAACGTCATAAAGAATAGAAATGTTGTTATCAACTTGAGATGAAACAAGCCAAGAATATTTTCACATATTTGTGTTATGAAATGGTGAAACAAGATCAATAAATCTGTAAGTACATCTTTAAAAAAAAAACAAAAACAAAAAAAACAGTTCATTGGCTATATTTAAGAGGGAGTTAGATGTGACCCTTGTGGCTAAGGGGATCAGAGGGTATGGAGAGAAGGCAGGTACGGGATACTGAGTTGGATGATCAGCCATGATCATATTGAATGGCGGTACAGGCTCGAAGGGCCGAATGGCCTACTCCTGCACCTAATTTCTATGTTTCTGTGTTAATTCATTTTCATGAGGAAAACGCAGAAGTCAGCCCATCTATGGCATTTATTTCTTAATCACCCAAAATCATTGTCATTGTTTCTCCACTGCTTGTGACGGAGCTGCAGAAACAACAGGCCGATTTCATACATTTAATCCTGTCACAGGTACTACACTGATGCTGTTAGCTCGTCTAAGGTCACTTTGACTTTGAATACTAATCAATTTTTCCAGAAACGATCATAATTGCTGACATGTCTGGCAATGGCTGAACATTAGCCGACAAGAGGGACAAAGGTCACATCATAAGGAAGGTAGGTCGGTTAGATAACATTCCTAGCATAGTACAGGGTCCCCTGGAATTGGATGTTGACCTGCAGGGAGATTTGGGTGACGGCAGTCTAGGGGTCCCTGAAGATGATGATGGGGGGGGGGGAGGCAGCAGGATATGGAGGTAATTGAGGGCGAGGTGGAGTGGGCAGAGCTCTTGGAGGAAGGTGGATGGTGAAGGACAGGGTGGGAGGGTAATTAAAGGTGGGGGCAGGCCTGTGGTCCCGGAAGAGGATGAGGGATGGGAATGAGGGGAGAGAAAGGTAATTGAGGCAAGGTCTGGGCGTGAGATAAAGATGAGGGATGGGCGAGTGGGGCAGGGAGGATAATGAGGGGAGATCAGGGAGAGCCAGAGGCGGATGATGGATGGTTGCGCAGTTGAGGGGGGAGGAAGGAGGGTAATTGAAGGCAAGGTACCCAGGGCAGATCAGGGAAGATGAGGGATGGGAGACGGGGAGGGAGAGAGGAGAGTAACTGAGGGGGAGATGGGCAGGGGGTTTCAGAGGAAGGCGAGGGGTTGCTATGGGATGGCAGGATGGGAGGGGTATTGAGGGTGAGGCAGTCGAGGGGTGTCGGAGGGATGAGAGAATGGAGGAGGGAGGAGAGTAATTGAGGGGGGAGCAGGTTGGGAGTATCTGAGGAGGATGAGAGATGGGAGAGTGGGGGAGGGTGATTTCAGGCGAGATGTGTGGAGGGTCTCAGAGGAAGGCAAGGGATGGATGAGGCATGGCAGGGGAGGAGAATTATTGAGGGCAAAGCAGATGAGGGGTGTCAGAGGAAGATGATGGATGGGGAGTGGGGGGGAGATAATTGGGGGGGGGGGGGAGGAGGGATGGTAATGAGAGGGATAATGGGGGAATTGGGGGGGGGGATGGGTCAGGGGTGTCTGAGGAGGGGGTTGAGAGAACATAATTGAGTGCGAGGTGGGGTCTCAGAGGAAGATGCGTGTTGGATGACATATGGCAAGGTAGGGTGGGGTGATGGGGGATGGGGATGGGGGGGGAGGGGGATGGGCGGGGGGGTCTCGGAGGATGGGGGATGGGGATGGGGTGAGGGATGGGGATGAGGGGATGGGGTGGGTGGGGGTGGGATGGGGGGGGGGAGGTGAATGGGGTGAGGGGATGGGGGGGGATGGGGGATGGGGTGAGGGGTGGGGATGAGGTGGGGGATGGGGCGATGGGGGAGATGGGATGGTGAGGGGATGGGGATGAGGTGGGGTGAAGTGGGAAATGGGGTGATGGGGTGGGGATGGGGGGGGGGATGGGGAGGGGGGATGGGGTGAGGGGATGGGGATGGGGTGAGGGGATGGGGGTGAGGGGATGGGGGGGGTGGGGGATGGTGCGTGGGGATGGGGTGGGGGGGTGGGGATGGGGATGGGGATGGGAGGTGAGGGGATGGGGATGGGGATGGGGTGGGGGATGAGGTGGGGGGGGGGATGGGGATGGGAGGTGGGGGATGGGGGATGAGGGATGAGGTGAGGGGATGGGGATGAGGTGGGGGATGGTGGGGGATGGGGGATGGGTGAGGTGGGGGATGAGGGGGGGATGGGGGATGGGGGGGTGGGGTGGGGGGGGTGGGGGGAGGGGGGGTGGGGGGATGGGGAGGGGGATGAGGTGGGGGGAGGTGGGGTGGGGGATGAGGTGGGGGATGGGGGGAGGTGGGGGGATGGGGGGTGGGGGGGATGAGGTGGGGGATGGGTGAGGGGTGGGGATGGCAGGACAGGGCAGGTGGTGATTGAGGGCGTGGCAGGCCACTGCCCTTGGGGATCAGGGGGTGTGTGTGTGTAGAGAGAGACACGGAGTCCGCCTAGTGACCCTGTCACAACATGCTGATGTTCCAGCCCTGGCCGCTCCCCGCACGGACACACACGGCCCCCGCCCGCCCGCCCGCCCGCCCGCGGCTCCTCACCTGCTGCTCTCACCTGTCTCCATCGCACTCACCCTCCTCCGCCTCTTCTACTTCCGCCTGTGCAACCACCCAACCGGCCCCCCACAGACCCGCGGTGCAACCGCCTCCAACTTCCCCAAGAGGACACTCAACGGCTCAGGCAACATCAAAGTCTTGTTATTTGATCTTTGTGGCAGCATCTCTGGGAAGAAGAAATAGATGATGTTTCAGTTTCTGGTCTGTGACCGCAGGTAAGAGGTGTGAGCGTCAGGTAGGCCGCACGTTTTTTAATGTTTACCGCTTAAAATGCTCCTGATATCCACATTTCCTGCACTCTGTACCAAAGATTATAGAGCAGAGCTCCTCTAGTATCTTTGCTCTGTGCTGTTTGAAAGCTTGGTCTTTTGTCTGAACTGCAGCCTACGTTTCCTACATTTCAGCTCAAACAATATATAATTCTCTGCATTCCCAAACAAAACCCTCTTCGCTACTCTACGTGGTATGTTTTTACTTCTGAACAAGTGAATGCCCCCCCCTTGTCACTGCACCGTGTAATATATTATGTGCACGTCTGTAACAGCAAGATGTGGATCCGCCTTTATGTTTTGAGGTCAAGGTTGTTATAATAAGAAGGTATTTTGTTTTAAATTGAAAAATCAATCATCATTGGGACGAGGCGCAGTGAATGAATCCCACGAATGTCAGCAGAAGTGCTGAGGACAGGAGAAAAAGCCGAGAGCAGCAGTTTCTGTGAACAAAGAGCTGGAATATTCTATGGTGTCAGATGTGTTGACATTGACGGCTCATTTGAGGCACATGAATATATGCCACGGCATCCCGACTCTGCAAGAATCCCTGTTATAAATCATCAAATTCCAGGCCTGGTCTGCAAATCCGAACAGGGGCACTGCCTTTAAAGGCAGGAGAAGGGGATGAAACAAGCTTGTTTGTGATATGAATTGATTTGAAAACCCATCCATAGTTTTTTTTGATTTATGGCCTCAATATCCACAGGCAAAGTGGTAGAATGAGGTTTTGACAGTTTCCTATTTCAGCAACTCACATTTACTTAAGAGTAACGAGAGAAAAGAGTTCAGAGATGGGGCTTGGAGAATATGAGTTTCTTCTCTCGAAGGATTGTGAATCTTTGCATTTTTGGGTAACAATCGCTCCATCACGGTGAATTTTTGAAAGAGACCCCATGAGTGGTTTTGGAGCTTTGTAAGTAGAATGTATTGACTTGATAACCCTGTGTGTACTAAATGTGTCGACTTAACATTGTGAATTAAAAGAAAACACTAATATTTGTATTGTATTTCATGGATATATTTTTGTGAATAAAGTTTATATTTGATTTTTTTTAATTGACCTGCTGTGACTTCTTCTTTCGTGTGGCGTGCACAGCCTAAAGTTGTAGGCCAACTTGTTCTATTTGATCTTCCGTTTATGCACGTCGAGTTCATTGCATTTGTCAAAACAATGGTTGCAATCTTCCACCCCACCTGCTGTGACTATGATTAAGCCACTGAAGCTAGTAAATACAAAATGTCTTTATTCAAGAGTCAAGAGTGTTTTATTGTCATGTGTCCCAGATAGAACCGTGATATTCTTACTCGCAGCAGCACAACAGAATATGTAAGCATAGTGCACTTTAAACAATATAATAAGAGAAACAAAGTTCAGTGTGCGTATATATACACGTACCCACCCATACACACACATCTATATATACATATACACACACGCACACAGTAGTAAGCCCCCGTACACATAGTATGTCATAGACACAAAATGCTGGAGTAACTCAGTCAATTAACCTACAGATGCGACATACAGGCCTGCTGTTGATGGGGGATGGGGTGAGTGAAAGGATAAACTCAAGTCAACATTGGACATCTGCAGAGCTGAGGTGTAATGGGCAGGTTTGCAGAACTGGGTGGGAAGGTCATGGAGAATTCAGGATGTGGACGTATTCTCCAGTGATACACTGCTCAGACCTTAAGAAACAAGCGAGAGACTTCAACACGAGGTCTCAGGTGCAGTGGTTTTGACAAACCTTCCAAATCAGGCTCAATATCAGACAGAGAGCACGTACGCATGTACATGTATCACACAGGAAAACCACATACATGGAAATTTACTTCTAGTTCCGTTTCATGAATATTTTAATCTTAACTTTGGGTCTCTTAAGAGGCTTTCTCACGGGGCGACTTGACGCAAGAGGTAACCAGAGTTGAACATCGTGGGAACCTCGTACGATAACCATACGGTATTCGTGGACCACCGTGGACCACTGTGGTGCTAACGGCACGTACTCGTGTAACTTGTTGACTCGGGAGCAAATTCAAGCAAGCTTGAATTTCTCCAAGAGTGACTTGTACACTTGTGGTTAAACATTGAAACATTATATGGACGAAGTGGCCAGTGCGATATCCGTAATAACTCTTGCGTTTACCGAGGGAACTCATGCGAACGCCTGAAGTGTGATAAAGCTTTTAACTCAGCAGTTTGATTGTCTTGTTTACCTCATTGTTAAATAAATATATTTTTTACTATCAGATTGATGTCTGCAATTCTTCATTAACACATCACTAGAAGATGAATGTCTCTAATGTTATAATCCCTCTCATGCTGAAACACAAAATAGGTGAAGGGAGGTGATATGATCACATTTTCATTCATTTTCATTTTTGAGTGTTCAGGTCCCTCAATTGCTGAGCTATTTAAACGTTTGAAAGTTTCACCTCTCAGTAGATAATAAAATAAGACAATCATCACGGTCAATGTGAGACAAAGTCTTTATTCCTATTTGACAATATAAAAAGAAGACTTCTTGCACATATTGAGAGAAGGTGCATCACACCAAACAACATTTGTCTAAAAAAGGGCTTCGCAAACATGAAAATCAACAAATGAGGCACGATAGATTTTTTTAAACAGATTCTATTCATTAACCTCTGCAACAAGCCTAAACTCAGGCAATAAAAGGGATAATGCAATGTGCTAAATGGCAGCTTTTGCGGACGACCATCTTATAGGAAGCACTTTTCAGAGGACAACACTTTAAAGTGAAACAGAGAAGTAAGCAGGATTACAACGGGACATTATTATCAGCTTATTTTCTATGCATGTCTGCTAACATGCAGTAGTGTTCCTGTGGTCGGCTACCCATCAAGAGAGCTGTCCTGCCACGGCACACCCCAATTGTGAATTGTAGTAAGTGCAGAGATGGCCTCTTTGCTCTTTCCCACTGTATGTGCCCGAGTTACCTTTGAAACGCTGCAGTGGGACAATTTCCGCCTCGATTACACCACTTCTCCATGTACCTAGTATTTATAGTGTGTGAAAAAAAAAGTTACATCATTTGTGCCACGTGATGATTTAACAACACTTCACAGTTCACAATGTTAATTCAAGATTTAACGGGAAAGCTCGGGAGACGGACAAGTCACTCGCACAAATAACAGAAATGCCGAGTACCCGAGGGAACTCTTTATCTACCCCCCGTTATATCGTGTGATATTGTGCTAGACCACGACCACTTCACTCTGGTTACATCTTGCGTCAAGTCCCCCGTGAGAAACCCCCATTAATGTGACACCTTGTAACCTGATAATATATTCCTACGATCCAGCATGCTGGAGACAACGGTGGTGTCAGATTAGCCGATTTTCAAGATTATGAGATGTTGGTAATACACCCTCTGCACATTTTTTACACATTTTTAATTCACCTCTCTTTGATGTTACACAATATTAAAATCATTATTGGGGTGAAGGTAAATTTAAAATTGCTGGGAATGTGACCGTAGTGGGGTAAGTGGAAGTGTGGCAACCAGGCTTCAGCGAGTCGAAAGGGATTGTGGAACGGGGGCCCAGTGTGTGAGGCAGCCTGATGTTTGTATAGGAAGGAACTGCAGGTGCTGGTTTAAACCGAAGGTGGACACAAAAAGCTGGAGTAACTCAGCGGGACAGGCAGCATCTCTGGAGAGAAGGAATGTGTGATGAAGGGTCTCGACCCGAAACGTCACCCATTCCTCGTCTCCAGAGATGCTGCCTGTCCCACTGAGTTACTCCAGTTTTATGTATCTGTCCTCGGCCTGATGTATGTGATGGAGCACAGAAACCGGGGCCTGATGCGTGTGTTGGAACATGGGAACCAGGGCCTGATGCGGGTGAGGAAGTACCGGAACCAGGGTGCGAGTGTGAGGGAACACAGGGGCAGGTGCGTGTGTGAGGGAGCAGGGATGTTGGGGCCTGGTGCATGTGAGTGAGCACGGCTAACAAAGCCCTGTGTGTGTGTGTGTGTGTGTGTGTGTGTGTGTGTGTGTGTGTGTGTGTGTGTGTGTGTGTGTGTGTGTGTGTGTGTGTGTGTGTGTGTGTGTGTATGTGTGAGGAAATATGGACCAGGTGACTGTGAGTGAACACGGGAATTGAGTCCCGGTTCACGTGAGGGAACAGCAGGACGACTCGGTGGTTTCAGTGCATGTGAGGAAGCAAAGAAACTGTGGTCCTGTGCATGTGAGGGAATCAGGGTACTGGGCTCGATGCTTGTGAGAGATCATAGGAACATGAGGGCTCAACAGGTCTATAGAGACAGTGGAAACCAGGACTCAGTGAATTGAAAAACAGCACACGAATAGAGACCCAGTGAATGGAACATGTCCCACTGTTGTGATCTTAACTTGCTGGGGAGCAGATTATCAGAGCTTCATTGTATCAGACAAAAAATAGGCTGTTATAAAGTACAAGGCTAAGTGATCAACAGCTTGATCAATTAATTTTAAGCAGCTCTTCGCAGCAAACTATTGCACATATTGTAAGCTTTGGTTTAGAAGAGGACTGGCAAGTCTCTTAGTAGGTATCTTTAAAGTTATGAAATTGTTTCAGATGGATGTAACCTTCCACAAGAATGCATCCTTTCCACATGCTGCCCAAAATGGATGGTTCCAGTTTAAGAAGTTATTGTTGTTACTAAATTAATGTCCCACTGATGATGTGTCAGGTGACAATAATGAGTAAAATCTGGTGATGAGCTACCTAAAGGGGCATATGACAATTTTATCAAGTTAATGTCTTCAGGATGCATTGAGATACAACATATTCACCTCCAGAGGTAGAGGTTTACTCATGGAAGCTCACAAATGTTGCTACAAACTGATTGTCTATAAGATTATTACAGACAAAGCAGGGACACCATGCGAGTCTCAAGATCAATTGGATAACAATATGAACTATGTGTAAGAAATAACTGCAGATGCTGGTTTAAATCGAAGGAAGACACAAAATGCTGGAGTAACTCAGCGGGTGAGGCAGTATCTCTGGAGAGAAGGAATGGGGGACCTATTGGGTCAATATGAACTCCAAGGGCAAGGTGAGACTGCACATTCCATTCTTAAAGACATGTTAAACTCTGCTCCTGCCTTTCAAAAAAATACAAAAGTTATAAATTTAGTATTGTGCACTTTTAATAAACAACTACAAATCCAACCTTAACCTGTCTTCTTCTTCTTGCGCATGGCGAGCACAGCCTAAAGTTGTCGGCCAACTTGTTCTATTTGATCTTATTTGATAGGGCACATCAGGTTGATTACATTAGTCGAAACAGGGCGGACCACGTGAAGGGTGCAATCTCCCACCCCAACCTTAACCTGTGAGAAAATCAGAACGAAAAAAAAACTGCTTTGCCGTTGAATTGACTGTCTCGGATTTGAACTCAAAAGTCTGTGTCTCTGTCCATCTCGCTTGGATTTGGGTTTCTGAAACCTTAACTGGATCCAAGATAGGGTAACTTCATTCACCAGTCAGACTTGTAGACAGTCTTCGGAAGAAGATAGACACGGAATGCTGGAGTAACTCAGCGGGACAGGCAGCATCTCTGGAGAGAAGGAATGGGTGATGTTTCAGATCGAGAGCCTTCTTCAGACAGTCTTCAGTGGAGTGCATTCCACCTAAGCAAACCCCTGAATTTGTCACCAATTTCAACCAAACCTCAGTCTCATGATATTCCACTGTAGTTCCTGTCTCCCACTTGTGTAAGCACCACTGACTAGTTGGATTAAAAATATAAAAAACTCTAGTTTTGTTTGAAACTGCTTGTTCGTATCATAGTAGGTAAGAAAGTTAAAAAGTTAAACGTCAAAGCAGGAATAGACCGTACGGTCTCTAGTGCACGTTCTAACATTTAAGATCTTGACTGATCTTTTATCTCCTCACCACTTCCTGTACTAACCTTAACCTCAATATCTCAAAATATATCGATCTCTTCCCTGAATATATGCAGTGACTATGCTTTCATAATTCACTTGAACAAATATTTCCTCTCATCTTATTCCCCAAATAGCTGAAACCTTTTGAGAGTTACCATTGATTCCAGACATCACAGCCAGTGGAAACATCATTCCCATCAAACTATGTTAGGCCCTGTAAGAATTTTGTATATTTCAATGAATTTCCACTAAAAACCTCTTAAGTGAGGAAAATACAGGCCCAATCTGCTAACGTTTCCATTTGCAATAAACCCACCATTCCATGAAAAAAATCGTTAGAACCTTCTCTACACTCCCTCTCTTGCAAGCATATACTTCCGCAAGCAGGGGATCCAGACCTGTACATAATGGAAACATAGAAAATAAGTGCAGGAGTAGGTTATTCGGCCCTTCGAGCCAACACCACCATTCAATTCCACCGGGTGGCGCCGTCAGCAATGGCAGCCTCGTCAATGGTCCGTCTGACTTTTCGTCGTTTTTGTTATTCTTAGTGTGTTTTAAAAAGTTTGTGTTAATGTTCTCTGGTTTGTTTTATGTGGGGGGGGGGGGGGGGGGGGGGGGGGGGGGGGGGGAAACTTTTTTCAATCTCTTACCTTGCCGGAGATGCGATTGGTTTCCGGATAGCTTTCACTGCCTGCTGTACCTGCATGCTTACTTTCAGTGACTGATGTACAAGCACACCCAGGTCTCATTGCAACTCCCCTTATTACTATCTGACTATTCAGATAATAATCTGCCTTCCTGTTCTTGCCACCAAAGTGGATAACCTCACATTTATCCACATTATACTGCATCTGCCATTCATCTGGTTTTGTTTTTTCTGTTTCTTGTTTTTTGTGCTAAATTGTATGTATGCACTGAGTACGAGCAGCTTTCAGTTTCACTGTACATGTATAGTGACAATAAATGGCATATCATATCATATCATCTGCCCAATCTATCCAATTCTCACTGCAGCCTCATAGCATCCTCCTCGCAGTTCTCATTGCCACCCAGCTATGTGTCATCCGCAAATCTAGAGATGTTACATTTAATTCCCTCGTCTAAATCCTCACACACTGGCTGTCATGGTCCCAAATTATTCGAGACTATTTCCTGCATATTGGAAGCTAGCAAATGTAGCACCACGGGAGAGAGAGGAAGGAAAGAAAGGAAATAAAATAAATGATTCCAGCATTTGTCTTATCATGAGGTTAACCCATCTTTGAAACAGAAGACAGACAGGAGAAACTCGGCAGGACATAGAAACATAGAAAATAGGTGCAGGAGTAGGCCATTCGAGCCTGCACCACCATTCAATATGATCATAGCTGATCATCCAACTCAGTATCCTGTACCTGCCTTCTCTCCATACCCCCTGATCCCTTTCAGCCCCAAGGGCCATATCTAACTCCCTCTTAACTATAAGACAGGCAGCATCCCTGGATAGAAGGAATGGGTGACATTTCGGGTCAAGGCCCTTCTTCAGACCAAGTTGGTTAAGACCTAATTATAAGCAGCGTAATGTTGCAATAGTAATTCCTGAACAGCAGACAGCATTATATCCATCGTCAAGTCTTTCTGATATCGGGCTCCCATTGGCCATCTTCCTTCATCACCTCCTCTCATTTACCGAGAATGTTATTGAGTCAGCTCCAATGGCGTCACATCCCACCGTGGTCATTGATATCGTGGATAGCTGTATGAATAGATTATCCGACAGGTCATTGATACCAAGGCAAAACGTCAGCACACATATTTTCCCTCCGACACCATTGGACAATGATCAGAATGGAAAGGAACTCTAGGTATTAAACACCCCATTAGCTTAAATGGCCTTAACGGACTTGCAGTGAAAGTTCCACAAGCCACTGGTAAGAACAGATCTGGGGCATAGTGTTCAGTATTGGTCTAATTTAGGGAAGGGCATAAATGCTTTGGAAGCTGTTCAAAGATTTATTAGACCGATGGCTAAAACAGGTGGATTGGCTTTGAGAGAAGGTTGTATAGGGCAGTATATATGGGGTCATAATTGAAATCTAATGCCCAGAGTGGTTGTAAAGGAGTTGCAGGAGTAGATATTATCCACTGCAAGAAGTTCTGTATCTAAACTTGGATGTTCACTTTTTTTTCTTAAATAAGGTGTTGCTCATTTAAGAGACGAGGCATTTTATTTCTACTCGGCTTGTGTCTTTGGGACTTTCGTCCTCCTACAGCAGTGGAGGTGGAAGCAGAGTTCATTACAGCTACTCAGGTACTAGAGAAAGGGTAAAACCCTATTGTGGGCAGGCAGGTATATATTGGTTGTATTCAGATCAGCCACGTTTCTACTGAATCCAAGAGCAACTTAAGGGGCTTCAATGTATATGCTTTTATCTAAGTTAATCAAACCCAGTGAATGTGTCACAACCTCCAATACATTTACTCACCAAACAAGACAGTGGGTGCTGAAGGTAGTACACCTGCTTCACAGCTCCAGCGAGCAGAGTTTAATCCTAGGTAGACAAAAATGCTGGAGAAACTCAGCGGGTGAGGGAGCATCTATCTTCCCATGACTATGTGGGGTTTACCCAAGTGCTGCGGTATACCCTCGCATTCTCAAAATACGTGCATTGGTACATTAATTGGTTCTTGTAAATTGCCCCGACTGTAAGTGAGTGATTGGGTTATTGAGGAAAGTTCTTGGGCAGAAATAAGTGAAAGAATGGGACAGATAAGATTATTAATAGAGCTATACAGAACGGAAACAGTCCTTCCATCCAACTTGTCCATGCCAACCAATTTGGCATTCTGGACGAGTCCCATATGTCTTTTGAAAGGCAGACTTGTATCTGGTTCTATAACTTTCCCTGGCATCTTGTTCAGATATGGATTACTCTCCAAATGAAAAAGGATGCCCAAGGTCCCTCTTAAATCTCTCCCCTTTCACCTAAATGCCCTTTAGTTTTAAAATCCTCTATCAATTCATGATAACATGAGCATTCATGTTATCCATGCCCCTCATGATTTTGTACAACTCAATGTCACCCTTCAACCTCCTGCACGCCAAAGAAGAGAGTCCCAGCCCCTCTCCGTAACTCAATTCTGCAAGTTCTGGTAACATCCTAGTGAATTACTCCTGCACCCTTTAAAACATAATGATATCCTTCCCACAGCTGGGTGACCAGTACTTCGCATGGTACTCCAGGCATGGTTTCACCAGCTATATTATAATGTCTCAATTTTTATACTCAGCACCGGTCCCATTTAAGGCAAATGCGTCAATGCTTTCTTCGCCGTCCTGTCCACCCAATTCACCAATTTCAGGAAATCATGCACCTGTACTGGCAGATATCTCTGTCCCACAACATTCTCCAGAGCTCTAACATTTGCTGTGCAAGTCTTGCTCTGGTTTGACAAACCAAAGTGCGGTCCCTCACACTTTTCAGTGTTAAAGTCTAATTGCCATTCCTTAAACTAACTCCCAGTTGGTCACGATCCTATTGTAAACTTAGATAGCCCCTTCCTCACTGTCCACTTTAGCACCAAATTTGGTGTCATCTGCATATTCACTAACGATGTTAACTACATTGGAATCTACATTAACAACGTAGATGACAAACAAAAGTGAACCCAGCACCGTTCTGTGATCACAGACATCTAATCGGGAAAATCTCTACAACTAGCCTTTGATTCCTTCCGCCAAGCCTCTGAGAGTTGGCACTCAATAGGCTGAAAATTATGAGAAAATATGGGAATCCATTGTTCAGCATGGTCAGGGCAAAGTGTCACATATGTGTAAAGTGGAGAAATAACGTTTGTAGATCCTGTTTCCAATCTTAGCTCTATCCTTCTTGATGCAGAATTGCTGAAAAAAACTTCTGATGTTGGCGTTTAGTCACCAATCTCTTGTAGCAGACACAAAATTTGAGATATGCAGCCTCCTTGCTCAACACATTAAAACAATACATTGTCATTGCTCTAAAGGTTGAATTTGGTGAAATGAACAGCTTTTGACCTTTCTTTATCATCACAGCCAATCCATCTCTGCTGTCAGAATCAGAATCAGAATCAGAATCAATTTATTTGTCATTTGGACCCCTGGAGGTCCAAACGAAATGCCGTACCAAACGAAATGCCGTTTGGCAATTACAAAATAAGATTTGAGACTCTAGTCTGATCACTCATTCAGCTTCACTTTGCTATTATCATAAAGGGAAGTTTGTTTTTTTAAATAGAAGGCAATTTTGGCAATTACACTTCGGGCATTCTGGAGACACAGGAAACTAGGGAAGATGTTTTGCAATCTTGAGCAAAAAACAAAGTGCTGGAAGGAAACTACAGATGGTGGAATCTTGAGCAAAAAACAAAGTGCTGGAAGAACTCGGCAGGTCGGTCTGCATCTCTGGAGAGCATGGATCGGTGACCTTTCAGGTCGAGTGCCTTCTTCAGACTCAGGCAATTATGGAATTCTATTCTGTATACTTTACCTGGTTGATTTGATCAAAATACAGCACATGATCACTGATCACCAGAGACTGGGATTCCAACTCAGCAGTGGATTTCAATAAAGTCACAAACTCGGCAACCATTGATATTGATTTTAATTTCACGTTTGGGGGATTTATATCAACAAAATTACAGCAAAATAGCAGTTTTTTTCAGATTTGAACTGGAACATTTTATACAAGGATTTAATTTAAACATATATACATGTATCCAAGGACCAATTATAATTTTGAGGGCTATAAAATACACTGTAGGAGGAAAAATGGAAATAACAAACCTGTTTTTAAAAAAAAAATCAATAACAGTCATTTAAAGGTACACAAAAATGCTGGAGAAACTCAGCGGGTGCAGCAGCATCTATGGAGCGAAGGAAATAGGCGACGTTTCGGGACGAAACGTCACCTATTTCCTTCGCTCCATAGATGCTGCTGCACCCGCTGAGTTTCTCCAACATTTTTGTGTACCTTCGATCTTCCAGCATCTACAGTTCCTTCTTGAACATACAGTCATTTAAATCTGTGTTACTGAACAGAGTCAATCTTCAATGCCAAAACATACCAGTGCACATGCATCCAACAATTTCCATGGAGAATGCTTCAAAAGTTCCAGAGAAATGCTGTAATGAGTAAGGTGTATACTTTGACTTTGTCGTTGTATTCTAATTCAGAAATCGAATGCTATTCTTTCCATAATCAAAGCTATAGTTGCACGGGAAGCAACTCCAAACACGGGATGGTGAATTCCTGTGAGAATGGTGGGTGTGTGAAACAGTGAGGGATGCGAGGGTTTCTGAATCTTCCTGTCAAATGAGAAGCAAAGGGAGTTTCCTCACATATTTTAACGATTGATATCAGAAAGTATTTGAGGTTAGAGGCTATCATACAAGCAATCACACTTCAGAGAATAATCTGTTTCTTGTAAACACTCCTTCTGTGCTCTTACTTTAACACCAAATCCAAAGGCTATATTGTTAAAATAATTGTTCACAACGTCGAACCATAACATTACATTTGGAAAACATCAAGGTCAAACTCCTGAAGCTCCTCATCCATCACTAGCGGAGTTAAAGAACAGTAAAATCATCAGCCGTGCATGAAACTGGGGACCGTCTAATACCACGCATTCTTAGTAAATGTCCCTTTAAAAAGTGCACTCTTCACAACCATGTCACCGTCAAGATTATTGTGCAAGACGGGTTGTGAACTTTTCTCGCACATTTTTTTGTAGCTGATGTTGTTCTTCCCTTTCTCAAGGCAGCACCACTATCACTGGGCACCAACATCAACTGGGCACCATAAGCACGTGATGAGATAAAAGGGAAAGTTTCAATGTGCCTCATTTGTGAGTTGGAAAAGTGTTTCGGATTATTATATTACCGGGGGGGGGGAGACTTTAATTTCATTCTTTGAAAGGAAATCAATTGTCAGAAATATTCAGTCAACAGAATAACATTATCAGAAGCTTTAGTCAGGTCAGCTTTTGTCAAGAACCCTGCCTTTGAAACATATGACACATGGCAATGAACAGTAATATTATATTTGGTTTCCAAAGTTTAGTTTGGATAGCCTCATTGAGACCCAATATCAGAAGCAGACTCCAACAATCAGCTGAAGATAGACACAAAAAGCTGGAGTAACTCAGAGGGACAGGCAGCATAACTGGAGAGAAGGAATGGGTGACGTTTTGGGCCTAGATCCATCTTCAGACCAACAATCAGCTGCTATTAATACTATTGGAGAAGGCAATTCCTAACCCCATTCTTCTGCTCATGGTTAGTAAGCACAAGGGGCTAGAGGGAACCATGCATTTCTCCTAAATCATTATTAGCTTACCTTCTAGTTATGAATCATCATTTCAAAATCCTCCCCCAAGTACAGAAACACCATTGTGTTTCCCACCTTAAACCGTGTTCATCATTTATAGAGCTCGGCAAGATCACACCTGGTTCCTCAAAATGACGCCCAGCATGGCATTATTCTTGTGGCTCAATTACTGCAGGGGAGATCTCAGACTAATCAGCCAATTCCATTAGATTACACTCAGCAGTGGCAGGGTGTGTTTAGAATCAGGGTGTAGTGAATGACACTGAGTAGGCCACCAAACCTTTAACGGAAATCATAGAATCAATAGCCCGTCTTTCAGCCAGTGATTCATTTTTTTTTTTTAATTGCAGGAATTTAGAATAGTCACACAAACTATACAAAGGTGCTCATTTAGTTTCTGATTGATTAGGTAATGTGCAACGACAAGTGACTGATTCTCTGAATCCAGCACATAGGAGGAAGTAGTGGCATTGAGACTGTTTTGTTTAACTAGGTAACTACACTCCAAGGGAGCATCTAGCTTTCCAAGGAATTTGACAACAGTGTTGAAATATATGGGCAGGTTTGAAGCTGAGTAACAAAGACCCTGACAGCCATGGGGCAGTCACAGTCTCCTTTCCCTCTTTGTAGGAAACTGGGGACGTGTCCCAAGACCAGAGAAAATAAAAATTCAGAGGTAAACATCATGCTATGAATCTTCCCCATAAAAACAGAATCACTGAATCACCACAATGAGAAGACAGGTTAACAATGTGCTGCCAAATAAATTATTTTAAGCAGCATATATTTCGTTACTCCTTTTTATATCTTGAAAGGATCAATTTGAATTACAGCACAAACTGCCCACTCGTTCCATAAAGTGGTGATTTCCCTTACTGAAGTCCCACGATGTTTCCTCACAGAAATCGTTAATCAAAGGGCCAGGATTCTCAGTCTGGATTATCCAGGAACTGTACTAACCACTTAGCCAATGCTTTTTCTTTGTACTTCCAACTGTTATCTCATTGTAATATTGGTAATAATCAGTTCTGTCAAAGATGTGGGGTGAAAAGAGCCGACTGTAAGTGTGATTAGCTATCGTGCAACTCACTGTTCTTCCTCACAAACAGCAAGGGATATGACGGCTTCAGAAAACTCATTGTGAACCGTGAAGATTTTCTCCATCAGACTGGCTAATTACTCAGGATAGGACGAACAGGCAATGAGGCAAAATCCCCTCTTGAAGGGTTTAGATAGAAAGTGAGGTGGAGAACGTTAAGTGATGAGATGGAATGGTGATTCTGGACAGGGAGTGTAGTGGGTTACATTAAAAAAAATCAAAAAAAATCCGGGGGTGTCTGAAAGGCCTGGTCAATCTCTCTTCATTTGCTCACTGACCCATTTCCATTTTTTCCCCCTGTTTTCGATTCAGATTCACAGCACTTATGGAATTTTCCTTTCAGTTCCGCACATTAGCCCAAATGGAAAGTAAAACAGAATAAGGTTTTAATCAGTTTACACTCAGATCGCTTCTCAATTTGAAGCAGGCAGAGTTGTGTAAAATGAAAGTGAAGGCAGGAATTAGTATTTCAGGCTGTTAACTTTTCATCAGACGAGGAAAAAGGTCACCATGATATATTTCAAGCAGACACAGAGGCATGGGAAGAGTGAAAAGGAAAGAGTGCAAAGTCTTTTGATATTGCTCAAAGCAAGTGAGGTTAAACCATAGGGACAATAAAACTATAGGAGTTACCCCAAAGGCATTGTATGATTTTGATTATCATTGGTTTAATAAGTTGTAGAATGTCGATGTTTGAAATGGAAGACATTTAATACAAGCTACACCTGGGGTGGTGTAGACAATGTAGGGGAGGTGGAGGAAGTGCAGGAACAAGAGGGAGGAAGCACAAGAAAATACAAGAGATGGGCAGGGAGAAATAACTACACACTAACACAGTGGCTAAGACACAGATAGCCAGACACACAGGCAAATAGAAAGACTTGGAGTGCCCCAAAAGTTAAATTATATGTGCAACCAGAATTACCCTAAATGATCGCATCCACGGTACTCTCTCTCAAACGAATAGCAATAGGGCTTGAAAGACACAACGGATAATATTCAAGATTGTGACATTAGCTTGGTCTGATGCTCTGCCTTACTTTAGCACTTTTTAGGGGATGCAGTGCCTTACACAAAATGTTTGACCTTGTCCCGTGATAAAAGTTAAAAGCATTTTTTGTTGTATCCAACAAGTGACAACAATATTTCATTTGATCTTATGCTTACTATCGTCACCTTGTTATTATTTGAAACTGAGCATTTTCAGGCCTGACCATGTCACTGAATTCTTCACAAATCACAGGATTTCACAATCCCAGACCAGCCTTTTCAAAATCCAAATATAGAGGGTCAAAGTGATAAACCTCCATCTGTCAGTCCTGTGCATGGAAACCTTCAGCACTCAGTCCAATGTTACCACTCCAACGGCAAGAGCACAAAGTTCATTGTTTAAAAATATAAACATAAATCCTTTTTAAATGGGTTGAAAGTGGTCTACGCACACATTCAGTGTTAAACATTTCTGGGGAGAGGTGCCAATTTACTGATAACAGACTTCCATTTTCAGAACCTTCTGTCCAACAGGCACATGGATGGTGGATTCAACAATTCACCACAATGATCGATGGCAGCCGATTTTGAATAAGAAAAGTTCCTGTGTTTCTTCAAGTGCAGGCACGCAATGTTCATGGGACTGTATGCTCAGTCTCTCTCTGGCGCCATTTACTTTCGGAAAGCATCGGTGAACAGTCCGCAGAAAGACGATTAACTGTAAGGTTGATCATATCGGCCTTTAATCATCATTCTTAATAATGGCCCGACCTAGTCAGGAAGGAAATAAATAATGAGCCTCATCATATTGCCCAGGCAATTAGGAACAGATGGATTATCCAAAACTGATAATGCAACATGAAAGGGCAATCACACCCATGCAATCTCTGTGTCATTTCTGCATTCCATGTTGATTGCCGATCTGTTTTCCAATCTTATTGCAGGTCACTGCTGGGAAGGAATTATTTTGCTCGGCATTTTATTTCTCTGTCCTGCTGCTCATGTATCACTTTGACTCACTTTCACCAGAGCTATGAGTCGGGGTTCAAGCCCCACTTCAGGTCCCAACAATGAAAAATAAGTCTAGCCTTTTCGTAGACTACTAGGGGAGTGTAAAGGGCCTGTCCCACGAGCATGCGACCTGCATGCGGCAAACGCGACCAATTCGGAAGAGGGGGCCGCGTGGAGGTTGAGTGATCCCCGTACAGGGCCGGTCCCACCTGCGTGCGCCTGCATGCGACGAGCGCGACCAAACAGGAAGCGGGGGCCGCGCGGAGGTCGTGTGAGTGACGTGAAGTTCGAGCGAAGTCCGCGGGAAGTTCGCGCGTGACGTACGGCATCAAGACGCTGCGCACGCCCGTTGAGGCGGTGCGTACGGCGCCGAGGCGACTGCGGGCCGGCAGGCCGTTGCCGCGCGGAATTTTTGAACACTCAGTTTTTCGGATCCCCGCGCGATGTCGGGACCAGCTCTGCACAACTCCATACGGCTCCGGCGATCGAAGTGGGACCCGCCCCGAGGCCGTACGGCTCAAGCGACCATGTTAGGTTGCGCTTGCCGCATGCAGTCGCATGCTGGTGGGACAGGCCCTTTACTATGTCACAGCTGGTATCGTTTGACTAAGATAGTAAACCAAGCCACAGTTTATCTGTTCATATGAATGTTAGTAATATTCTCCAGAGACTGTCACTCCATGCATTTATTTCAGGTAAACACAAGGAGTTTTTTTCTTGGTTTGATGAGAGGTATAGTTACTGCAGCTGTTTCTGTGCTGAGAAACCTCAGTCAATGGTGCATGATGTGACAAGAGTTGAAAATCAAGGACACAAGTGGGCAAACTAGAAAGGAGCAATTAGGTAGAAGGCAGTAATTTGAAAACCCATTACAAAAGGAAGAAAATATAAGACAGTGCATCAAGTTAAAAACAAGTGTGAGCCAGTCATGGGTTCAAATCCTGTTCCAAGAATTTGAGGAGACAGTCTAACATGTCAATATACAATTTGGAGAGAGTTACCAGTTTGACGAGATGTCAAGTTGGAATGTATGAATGTATGCCTGACTCTTCAAGTGGATATGAAGGAAGGTAAGACTCAACAAGCTCTTCTGTGTCAACACCAGCATTCATCCTTGGAAGATCACTGGCAATTATCTTTTCAGCAGCTTGTGAGATCTAGTGGTCAAACTGACATCAAACTACTGCATGAGATTATTAGTCAGTGTATCTTGGACACATGAAGACGTGAACAATATCACATAAAAGCAAAATCTCTTTCGGTTAAATTAAATAACCAGGAATGAGTTTACATGCAGTGGTTCTCAACCAACAGGCTACATGCAGTTATGTTTAATTTAAAAGTTGGTTCATTTTTACTTCATTTGTTTAACTAGAACATGCATGTTAGATTTTTAAACTTAGAAGTAAAATTATAGAACAGATTGTTTTGCATTAGTCAGATAACAAATATGTAGCATTTTATAAATCAATGCATTTTATAAATGAATAAACTGTGTAACTGTTGCCCACTTTACATGGTGGAAGCTACAAGGATGACCCACTGCGGCAAATAGGCTGGGAATAGATTCATTCACCAGTGAAAGAAAACATGAATCAGGGGACCTGATGTGACTGACTCCTGTTAAATCAAAAGCAAAGTGTTAAAAATCAAATGAAGATTTGTCAGTGCTGTTGAAAATGGGTTTAACTAATTTGGCTGGGAAATGGGGGCACAGAGTTGATGTTTATTTGGGGTGGAAGTGCGATCAAATATAGATGGAAAATAAAGTCAGTCTAGCTGCAGATCACATGCAAGGCATGTGAAAAATGCAAAGCCAATCCATTTTCACACAGGAAGTCTGTGGTAAAACAGATTAACTTAAGAACATGAATCAGCACCTGGAAATCTAATAGTGTTGATAACACTGAAACATGGCTGAAAAAAGGATTGGCATCTCAGCATTCTAGAATATATAATCTTCATATTTGACTGGTTTGGGGGAGGGTTTAAAAGGGATGATGGTATTGTAATATCAATTAAGGAATCCATTACTTAGAGTGGCGCAGCGGTAGAGCTGCTGCCCCACAGCACCAGAGAACCGGGTTCGACCCTGACTATGGGTGCTGTCTGTGTGGAGTTTGAACGTGTTCCCTGTAATCGCGAGGGCTTTCTCTGGTTTCGTCCCACATTCCAAAGACATGCAGGTTTGTAGGTTAATTGGCTTCTGTAAATAATTGCCCCCAGTGTGTCGAATGTGAGAGCATAGAACTAGTGTGTGGGTGATCAATGGTTGGACTTGTTGGGCTGAACTGTCTGTGTCCACTCTGTATCTCTAAACTAAACTAAATTACCACAGTCACGAAGAAGGATATCCTAGGAGGCTCTGCATTGGTGGCTCTATGGGTACAGTCCCGTAGGGCAGGACAATTTCAACATTATCAGGCAGGAGCAAGGAGCACATACTAGCAGATGAGTCTGTGTCAGACAAGTGGGAGTGGTTCAACAGTGAAACAACAAAAGTTCAGGGCTAACCTTTCACAGGGGTGAAAGGTACAGACAGCAGATCCAGGGAGCCCAGGATGTCAAGTATGATCAAAGCTAAGGGGAATAGTATTGATGGATACTTGATGGTCAATGCAAATAAGGTGACAGAAGGGGCTGTTTCTGTGCAGTGTAACTCAGTGAAATGGGTTTGCCAGGTTTTGAAGTCCACATTATATTAACTGTTTAACACGTTACAACTTGTATTGGGCTATTGAAGTTACACATAGACAAATTAAAATGTGCAATGCTTTACCTCCTGTGGTTCTCCTAGAGCTTCTCCCAGCATTTTTTCTATATTTCTCATAATGGCAACCTTCTGATGGGATTTCAATGGGTATTCAATTTTCTTTGGAGTTGGTGCACCCTTAAGATAAACGGGTGCATTAAGCAATACTTTCGCGCCATGTATGTTTGAAAATCTATCTAACGTATCTGCTAAACATCTCAAGCCCCTTCAAATTCAAGCTTTACACACCGACAGCCCTCACATGAATACATAGGCAGAATACGTTTGAAAAATATAATACCTATCATTTCCTGTCTGAGAAAAAATATTTCTCAGTGCTTTATTAAGTGATGAAATTTTTTTTTTGTGCAGATATAATCTTAAAATGGATGACACCTACTTCTGAAGGTAGACAAAAAAGCTGGAGAAACTCAGAGGGTGAGGCAGCATCTATGGAGCGAAGGAATAGGTGATGTTTCGGGTCGAGACCTTTCTTCAGACTGATGTGGGGGTGGGTGAGGGGGGTGAGAAGAAGAAAGGAAGAGGCGGAGACAGTGGGCTGTGGGAGAGGTGGGAAGGGGAGGGGAAGAAGGGAGAAAGCAAGGACTACCTGAAATTGGAGAAGCCAATGTTAATACCGATGAAGTGTAAACTACCCAAGCGAAATATGAGGTGCTGCTCCTCCAGTTTGCGGTGGGACTTATTCTGGCCATGGAGGAGGCCCAGGACTGAAAGGTCGGATACGGAATGGGAGGGGGAGTTGAAGTGCTGAGCCACCGGGAGATCAGGTTCGTTAATGCGAACTATGCGGAGGTGTTGGGTGAAGCGATCGCCAAGCCTGCGCTTGGTCTCACCGATGTAGAAACATAGAACATAGAACATAGAAATTAGGTGCAGGAGTAGGCCATTCGGCCCTTCGAGCCTGCACCGCCATCCAATATGATCATGGCTGATCATCCAACTCAGTATCCCGTACCTGCCTTCTCTCCATACCCTCTGATCCCCTTAGCCACAAGGGCCACATCCAACTCCCTCTTAAATATAGCCAATGAACTGGCCTCGACTACCCTCTGCGGCAGAGAGTTCCAGAGATTCACCACTCTCTGTGTGAAAAAAGTTCTTCTCATCTCGGTTTTAAAGTATTTCCCCCTTATCCTTAAGCTGTGACCCCTTGTCCTGGACTTCCCTAACATCGGGAGCAATCTTCCTGCATCTAGCCTGTCCAACCCATTAAGAATTTTGTAAGTTTCTATAAGATCCCCTCTCAATCTCCTCAATTCTAGAGAGTATAAACCAAGTCTATCCAGTCTTTCTTCATAAGACAGTCCTGACATCCCAGGAATCAGTCTGGTGAACCTTCTCTGCACTCCCTCTATGGCAATAATGTCCTTCCTCAGATTTGGAGACCAAAACTGTTCGCAATACTCCAGGTGTGGTCTCACCAAGACCCTGTACAACTGCAGTAGAACCTCCCTGCTCCTATACTCAAATCCTTTTGCTATGAAAGCTAACATACCATTCGCTTTCTTCAGTGCCTGCTGCACCTGCATGCCTACTTTCAATGACTGGTGTACCATGACACCCAGGTCTCGCTGCATCTCCCCTTTTCCTAGTCGGCCACCATTTAGATAATAGTCTGCTTTCCTGTTTTTGCCACCAAAATGGATAACCTCACAATGTACAGTAATTGACACCTGGAGCAGCGGATGCAATAGATGCCTTACTTCTGAAAATTGGGCATTTTTACTGTAGGACAAAGGAGGTTTAATTTGTAATCTTCAATCATGTACTAACTTTATAATGACAAATTGATAATGTTCCATGGTATTTTTTGATTAAGAGCTAAAGAGAGACACAAAAATACTGGAAAAAATGGATAGGTGGCGTTTCCGGACGGGACCCTTCTTCCACAACCTGCAAAGTCACCTATCCATGTTCTCCAGAGATGCTGCCTGACCCACTGAGCTATTCCAGCATTTTGTGTCTATCCTTGGTATAAACCAGCATCTGCAGTTCCTTTTTATTGCTAAATGTCATAAAGTTACCCTTACCTTGTACCAGAAGTTGACAGTAATAGTGATTCCTCCATTCAGCAATGACTCAATATGATGCCACCTGAAATTAAATTCAAATAATAACCATTGGGGACTGATGCAGTACACACGATTAACAGCAGCAACACGTTGTTGAGATTATACACTTATCATCATTGGCATCTACTCATCTTCATCCAGCATTCCAGAAAAACAGATGGGAGAGAGACATCTTGCATTGCTTGTTCCTCTTTGCGAAACATTTCTCCACTGGACGGGGGAACAGATACTTAAAATAGAGTTACCCCTCCTCCCACTCCCTCCCCCCTGTACAGTACAGGTTTGCTGAAGATTTAGAAGAAGGACAGTACTAATAACAAGAGGAGGAATCTGGATGCAAATGCATAGGATTCCTCTCACTTCTAAATATCTCCTAGTGTACATTAAAATGATCAAAACACTTGTAGATGAGAATATTTGGGCACGCCTAAAGAAATTGAAGAATGATACCAGATATTTATTTTAGTGATCCAGCATGGAAACAGGCCCTTCGGCCCAGCGAACCATGCTCAGCATAATAAAGTAAATACCTGTAGGTTTGAATGCACAATTAATTCACAATGTATTTTGGCTCAAATTATTCCAATCAGCAGCAATAGCACTACTACATCGGATTAATGCATTTTGCATTAATAATTTGATCTTAAATTGATAGATATGTAATTTGCAAAGATAAATACATAACATTTCACATTGCATTTATTGCTGAAAATCTTGATTTAAAAAAAGGAACAAAAATTGAAATGCAGTTATGGGCCAAACGTTCCTGTAATGGTTTGCAACGGATATTATTTTTGACTCGTGCTTCACTTACCAGTACATGGGAATGTGCAAAACATCTCCAGGCCCAACAACTGTTTCATATCCCACTATATTCCTAAAATTAGGAAATCTTTCATAATCTGGATTTTCAAAATCCACCTGGACAAAAGAAAAATCATTTTAACCATCAATGTTTAAAAAAAAAATAATAATAATATTCACTTAAAAAAACTTTATCTATACAGATACTGGTACCTGTCAATCTGAGAGGAAAATAACATAACTGAGGTTTAATTACTTCAGATGGTCTCGTCCAAACAAAATCATTTTCTTACACATTTGTGCTGTATCTTTATTCATTTAAGCCAAGAAACAACTTGACGATTGTTTTACAAAAAAACATTGCTTCCAAGTCTGTTTCTGTGCACATTTTCTGTTTTTATCCCTCTTCTGATGTCTCATGCATCTTTTTTGTTTATGCTTACATTTCCTCCTGCTCTCTGAGTAGAAAGTCTGTGTACATGCACACAAAAATGCAGGACTGATAATATTAGGAAGCAGGTAGATAAAACAGCCCTGCCTCAATCTTTAATACCTTCTCCAGTCTTAGCATTCTGATGTGTGTTTGACAATGTAATAAATGCAATCTTTCATGCAGGTGATTATTTTGTGCATTTTATATTCTGCTGCTCCTGATATTCCTTAAAATGACCTCGCCAATTTAGCACTGCATCTAGATGCTGATTAAAGTTACTAATCTCTGATGTAAAGTTTAAATGCTTTAATATTTCTCTTGCCATTACTACTACATCTGTATCAGTCCATGAAGAAGTGTGATGGGTCCAAGCTGAGCTTTCTATTTCAATGCTGCAGCAGGAAAACAGGATGTCGGTCCAGGGGAGAGAAAAAATGTTAGATCTCCCTGGACGTTTAGAAGCAGTGATAAGCTAAACTGGAGACGATTAGTCGACAACCGCCTACAGGCACTTTCCTTATCAAATGCATCCAATCGGTAGCCCAGGACAACCAAAACCAACCCCCATTGAAAAGTAAAAGTATCAAATACTTCAGGACACCACAGGCCACTAAGGACAAAATGTTAAGATGGGTACTTTTATCCCTTAACAGCATCATTTTGGAAAATTTACTACCTCCAGGTAGATAATGCAAATTTCAGTGTGATAAAAGGACTGCGTACCTGGCTCTGTCTGTCACAAGGGTGATGGACTGGGTATGGATATAGGCAATCAAACTGATCAGGTGGGAAGAGAATACAACGTTTATAACCCTTAATTTGTGCAAAAAAATTCTGTTGCTCATCATAGTGTGCTGGTGTAACATTTCCTGGAACAAGAAAAGAAAAACAAAGCAATGCAACAGCAATTCAAACAAGTATCAAAAATTGCAACAGAATCAACAGAAAAATTCACGCTTATTCCAGTCAATTGCAAGTTATTCATTTTAATTGATTTCATTAATGGTTTGAATCACTGAAAGAAAACAAGTAATCACCAGAAATAGCAATTCCTATCGTAATTCAAAGAACATCTTTTGGACTATCTCAGCTTCCTCGGGCGACGTAAATCACTAATGATTTCCCCTCCTTTTTCATAGACAATAGGATTAAACACAAGTCTAGTTTAACATTGAAGCAATTTTAAATTTCTCAATCCACACATGTTTCAGTTACTGTTCAAATAATCCAACCGCTCCATCAGTAACAAATAGTTGAGCCACCATTCATTCTTCCTGCGACATGAATATGAAAATATATTCACCCTGCATTCTCTTCTTCGACACAGTAGCCAGATTGATATTAAATTTACAGCATAGAAACAGACCCATGCTCCACTTATGTTCTTTAGGAGCCTCATTTCTATGTAAATTGGGAACAAATGTCTGCTCAGCCATTTAATAAGATCAAGTAATCTCATCGGGCTACTCTCGGTAACATTTTAGCTCTTTGCTTATCAAGAATCTCTCTATCCCTCCATAAAAATGTTCAAAGGAACAGAATTCCAATGTCTCGCTGATTTCTCAGAGAAAATGTTTGCCTCGCCTCTGCCGTAAATAGCTAACCCCTTATTTTGTATTCAACGACCTCTAGTTCCAGGTTTTTCTAAAGAGCAGATATCCTCTCCACATTCACCCTGTGATAACCCATTAAAATGTTATATGTTGCAATTGTCCATTTTCATTCTGCTAAACTCCAGTGGAAAACAAGGTGAGCATATCCAACTACCTCTTGTAAGATAAGCATTATTCTAGTCATTCTTCTCTGAGCTCATTCCATTGCATATCCTTCCAATTTAAAAGAGGTGGCCAATAATACCAAGCATTAAAGATGTAGTCTCACCAATGCCCCTGGCAACTGAAGAATGACCTTCCTATTTTGTATTCCTACTGAAGCAGTCTACCCTTCTTTGCTTTTCTCCACCATATATTAATTTGGCTTCTCTGAAATTCATCAATACTATTTAGAGCTTTCACCTCCACGGCTGCTTACATCAACGCACGTGAAGAATTAAACAAAAATAGGAAGGACAATAGGAAGGACCTATTTTCCTTAGTAACAGGGTCAGAAACACAAGAGCATATAGTTTACGTAATTAGTTAAAGGAGCAGAGAAGATTAGGCTGTTTTGTTATCCAGAGGGTAGTAGGGTCAGTGAAAGAAGCTGCCGACAAAGCAGAGACGCTCTTCACATTTAATTGGTCCTTGCAGCCACGATCGTGAGGATTATTGTCCTAGAACTGTAAACTGGGATCAGGATGGGCAACTCTACATCCATTGGTTGACACAACTGGCTTCCTGCGCTGTTGATTTTCGAGGATTCAAACTTCCTGACATCATGTGCACATTTGTCTTTCAGCCGTATGAGTCTACTCATCCCAAATCTCAAGCTTCATTTCAATCCGTTTCTCTCGACTTCTTTTTCATTCCATTTATTTACATGCATGTCCGAAAAGGCAAGTGCTGCTAGCTCTTCAGCAGGGTGGAAAGCCTACATTTCTCTAGTGTTTCTTTTTATATTCTACTGACAAGCTAAACGGACTGCTCTGAACACGGCTTAAATGTGTCTCTCTAAGTATGGCAGCACAAAGGTGTGGTTGGACCAGATCAGTGAACCGGTTCCATACAAGTGTCTCTGCTTGTGGTCTATTCGCATGGCCACTTTACAGAGCTCACCACATTGCTGCCTATTACCCAAATAAGCTATTCACTTAAATAGCTGCAGTAACTCCAAAAACTTGATTCGCCTACTACTTTTAATCAGGGATTCGGTCACTTTTCAAAAAGGAGATTCCATCTTTTAACATTCCCCCACCTATTCTACCAATCTCTCCATCCATTCTTGCTTTATGATGGCTTTGAATATCGTCACTCACTCACTGAAAAGATTTTCTTTAGTTGCACAATCAAAACCTCGCTCAGTTTCAAAGACCATACATTTTCACCAAGATTAGTTAGCTATGTTGGGAATTTCGAACAACATGATGAATGACACAAGTAATGGTGATTTGTAACTGGATGTGGTTACTTTACAGACTTTTTCTTAGACAATTCAAATGTTATTGTAGGCTTTAAGAATCTGATTTGAAAAAGAGTACGAATTCTCCCCCACCTCCGCCAACAAAAGCCCAAGTATATTTGACCTCTTACCTTCCATTCCCACAAGAAGTAAATTGGATGTGAGCTGCCCCCAGTTCCATTTTGTCTGTTGCTTGTTAGCCCAGTTCCAGTTAAAACCCAGGAAATCCAAGACAATCTTCTTCCCTACTGTGTCATTCAATGTTTGTTGTAAATAATACCTGCAAAGAAAAAAAAGGATGATACGTTTTAAACTGGGACCTAACGGAAACTGAAAGGAAAATTAAATTGCACAATTGCTAATGTATGTACATATACATATTTTGCTGTTCCATTATTCTATGTTCGCTCTTCTGGGTGAGGTGCTAACTGCATTTCGTTGTCTCTGTACTGTACACTGCACAATGACAATAAAGATTGAATCTGAATCTGAAAATAACAAAGGGAGACAATTACATTAAACGGTGTATATCTGGGCATGACTAACCCCTCTATCAAGAGATAGTCATCCATCATTTCCCCATGGACATTTATTCCATTAACTCTTTCTCCCCCCACAGATGCACCCTGACAAGTTAAATGTTGCTAGACTTCCAGCACCTCTCCTTTTTATGTTTATAGAGAACTTATTTTCATGTAACACTTTCAACATATTTAATTGACTCTGTGCTTTACAAGAGATTAAACAAAGAAAATTAGTTCCTCCTCAATATATTTATGAAATCAATAACATACTGCATTTGTTTAAGGTCTCCAGTGGAAACATTTCTGCACCCATCTTACTTAGGTTCTTCACAAATTTAAAGATTTGGCAGTCTTCAACCTTTACCCGTTTGGACACTCTTTGAAACCTTCCCTTTTGAAGAAACTTGGATGGGTTGATATTAAGCGTTACTTGATTATACTCGTAAGAAGTGTATTGGGGATTTTTACACAAGAACACCAGGTCTCTCAAGTCTGCCCTGCTATTCAATATGATGGCAGCTATATTAAAGGCATACATGCCCTCCATAATGTTTGGGACAAACTCATCATTTACTTATTTGCCTCTGTGCTCCACAATTTGACACGTGTAATAGAAAAAAATCACACGTGGTTAAAGTGCACATTGTATGGCTGTTGAAGGTAGTGGCTCACTTATCTTCATTGTAGATTCTGAAGTGTATATACACATCCTATCTGCTCAAGTTCAAACAAATGCCTCAACTCATTGGCTGGCGGTTCATTCTACAGCAAGACAATGATTCCAAACATACTGCTAAAGCAACAAAGGAGTTTTTAAAAGCTAAAAAATGGTAAATTCCTGAGTGGCCAAGTCAAACACCCGATCTGAACCAAATTGAGCATGCCTTTTATATGCTGAAGAGAAAACTGAAGGGGACTAGCCCCCAAAACAAGCATAAGCTAAAGATGGCTGCAATACAGGCCTGGCAGAGCATCACCAGAGAAGACACCCAACAACTGGTGATGTCCATGAATCGCAGACTTCAAGCAGTCATTGCATGCAAAGCATATGCAACAAAATAATTTCTACATGATGAAACCAACATGTATAAAAATAGCCTTTATTAGAATCTGACAATGTGCACTTTAACCATATGTGATTTTTTTTTCTATTACAAATCTCAAATTGTGGAGTATATAGGCAAATAAATAAATAAATGATGGGTCTTTGTCTCAAGCGTTATGGAGGGCACTGTACAAGCTGCTAATGTGTGATCTGATCAAGCTCTTGCAGAAGAAAAGCCACGGGAAGCCCCACTGAAAAAAATTCACCAAGAAAGAAAAAGGAAATTAAATTTCTACCAAAATTGATCTGGAACAGACCCTATGAAAGAAATATAAATAAGTAGAACTAGGAAGAGCTGTAAAGTTTACAGGCGGCCTGGAAAAGGCAGCCAAATTGACAGCTGTGTACGGGATAACTGTTGCCTTCAATGCTGAGCATGGACGTATTACATTTCCCTGTGTTGTTATGCACAATTTACCAGGGGATAAGTTATGCAATTTAATCACCATTTAAAATATCCAAGTACTTATCCTGGGATCTTGACGTCAGCAACACCAAAGACATCCTGTTCTATTAAGTTTGCTTAATGTCTCCAATTTCTTTGACTATTTTCCCTGTCAGTATTTATTACAACTTTATTTCTGGTCATTATCTCATGGCTTCTGTGGTGCCATGCTGTGGACAGATTTACAGATATTTCCATCTGTGGTGGGTTTAAAGACCATTTTAATGGTTAAAGTTGTTGGGGAAGACTTAGGGGGGGGGGGGGGGGGGGGATGTTGGTGCTTCACTCCAGCTGCTGATGAAATATTGACACTTGGAACACCAGAACAGGATAGGAATGAGATTGACACAACATGCTGGAGTAACTCAGCGGGACAGGCAGCATCTCTAGAGACGTTTTGGGTCGAGACCCTTCTTGTGACACTCAGATGCCTCGACCCGAAACGTCACCGATTCCTTCTCTCCGGAGATGCCAAGTTACTCCAGCATTTTGAGTCTATCTTCTGTTTAAACCAGCATTGTAGTTCCTTCCTACAGGATAGGGATGAGTGTGCATATCTCATGTTAAAGGACTAGGAGAACAACCAAGGCTGTGGAAAGTTTGAAAACAAAGATGAGGAATGGTAAGAGTTAATAAAGTGAGGAACAGAGCGAGACATGGGTCTCATCTTCTACGGTTAGCTTGGAGAAGGCACGGGGAAGATGGGCGAGGGAAATGTGAGCTTTGAGCCAAGATTGGAGAAGCAGAGAAGTTTTGTGGGCTGAGGAACGGGATGGGGGAATGATGAGCAGAAGGTAACAAAGAGACAAAGGCAGCTCAGAAAGTGGGCTCATCCTTAATGTGAAATGTATCCTAATGCCCCTGTCCCACTTAGGAAACCTGAACGGAAATCTCTGGAGACTTTGCGCCCCACCCAAGGTTTCCGTGCAGTTCCCGGAGGTTTTTGTCAGTCTCCCTACCTGCTTTCACTACCTGCAACCTCCGGCAACCACCTGCAGCCTCCGGGAACCGCACGGAAACCTTGGGTGGGGCGCAAAGTCTCCAGAGGTTTCCGTTCAGGTTTCCTAAGTGGGTCAGGGGCATTAAGCTTCTCACACTAGTGAGAGAAGGGGATGTAGATTGATAATGCTGATTATGCAGCACACGATTAAAGGGCCTGTCCCCCTTTCACCACCTAATTCACAATCTTTTTAAACTCGTGGACATTTTTCATCAGGCTAGAAAAATGCCCCGACCTACTTGGTGCCACGAGTACCTACGACTAACATCACGGCCTGCTACGACCTACCTAGGACCTCCTACGACCTCGTGACGACCATGCTGTGAGTATGAGTCAAGGACATAGTCGTGAATTAGGTCGTGAAAGTGGGACAGGCCCTTAAGTTTCTTTTCAAAGTCCACAATCAAAATATAAACTTAATTTGATTCATTGACCTCAAAAAGATCATTGTTAGTTTAACAATTTGCTTTCATTTATTTACTTTCTATGCGAACTTCTTCCAAATCAATCCATATCTGTCTTAAGTAATTGCAAATTCCATGATCAGTGGTTCTAAAAGTTGACCCACTGAGACTAAACTGGCTGGTTTAAACTAATCGTGTAGGAAGGAACTGCAGGCACTGGTTTACACAGTAGACCAAAATTGCTGGAGTAACTCAGCGGGTCTGGCAGCGTCTCTGGAGAAAAGGAATAGGTGACGTTTTGGGTCATGACCGTTCTTCAGAAGAATGGTTTTAACCCAAAATGTCACCTATTCCTTTTCTCCAGAGATGCTGACCGACCCACTGAGTTACTCCAGCATTTTATGTCTATTTTCAACTTAAATTCATTGCGAGGTTTAATTTACTGGCATGTGTACTGAGGTACAGTGGAAAGCTTTTGTTACATACTAACCAATCAATAGAAAAACTTCACATGATTATCTGCATATCCTTATTTGAAAATTGAGAACTGCCTCATCAGCAGTTTTCCACTCCCCAGGCAACAAGCTTGTGCCAATTACCTCTGCAATTTCTATCCTTTCTTGCTTCAGCAACATAGGGTGCAGATGAAATATAATATCCACTGGAATTGCAGGAAGCCTTTACTGCAATTGCAGTTTATCAATTTTCAGCCCATTATCTCCACAGCAGCGGCATCTTTGTTAAAGTTGGGCACAAGATATTAATGTAGTACTTCAACCCCACCTTCTCCCTCCACCAGTGAATCTTCCTTTTGGTCTCTAAACAGTCCTATCTCCTGTACTATTTATTTTCTATAAATAATAATAATAATAATAATATATTTTCTCTCTCTGACCATCCTTTTCTCTGAAATGCTTATAATAACCAGCTTGATTTCTTCCAATTATCAGACTGTCATTCATCCTATTTCTCATTTTTATTTACCTCTTTATGTTAGGACATTAATTGCCCTACTTTGCCCGTCTTCATAAGCCACCCAATCTTCCAATTATGGCTTTTGATCAATCTTTAAATCAATTTACTGGAAAATGAAAGATGATCACTTTGAATGATTAACGTTCTTTCCTTGTCCACAGGTGCTGCTTGACCAGCTGAGTATTTTCAGTATTGTCTATGTTTATTACCTGGACCAGATCTCATTTCACTGAAAAAGGCTCTGCTCCAGTTGACTATTTAACCTTAGAACTGCCTATGTCCTTTCTGATAACTGTTGTTCTATAAACACAGTTTCCATCACAGTGAGGAACGTAGGGGAGTCGCTGTGGTAGATGTTCATGTTAAACATTTATTTGGGTGTCTTGTTACTCTTCATTGGAATGACTGTATGGCAAATCAAATTCCTCGTATGTTGCAAAACAATAGACAATAGGTGCAGGAGTAGGCCATTCGGCCCTTCGAGCCAGCACCGCCATTCAATGTGATCATGGCTGATCATCCCCAATCAGTACCCCGTTCCTGCCTTCTCCCCATATCCCCTGACTCCGGTATTATTAAGAGCCCTATCTAGCTCTCTCTTGAAAGCATCCAGAGAACCGGCCTCCACCGCCGTCTGAGGCAGAGAATTCCACAGACTCACCACTCTTTGTGAGAAAAAGTGTTTCCTCATCTCCGTTCTAAATGGCTTACCCCTTATTCTTAAACTGTGGCCCCTGGTTCTGGACTCCCCCAACATTGGGAACATGCTTGGCCAATGAAGTACTATTATGATAATGATGATTTCAAATGTTCGCCCATTGATGATTGTGCTGCCTGACTCAATATTTCCTAGAATCAGACTCAGCAACATTTTGTGTAGGAAAGAACTGCAGATGCTGGTTTACATCGAAGGTAGACACAGAATGCTGGAGTAACTCAGTTGCTTGTCCTGCCGAGTTACTCCAGCATTTTGTGTCTACCCAGCAACATTTTGTTCGCCTTGAGGCAGGAAATGTGCTGATCCAAGATGTTTACCGAGTGCATAAAATTGTCCCCTCTTTGCCCCTTATATTGTTACTACTCCAGCCAGTATTGGAAAAGCACTATAGATGACGCATATCTGAAATCAAAACAGAAACTGCAGGTAAGGCAGCATCTATGGAGAGAGGAGAACACATTCAGGCTGATGACATCAGAAATAGAGAAAATTGAAGCAGTCATGTTTTAAAGTTGCAGAGAGGAGGATGAATATGAGAATATCTATGATAGGGTGGAGATCAAGAGAAAATAAATGTGCAGATTGGTTGATGAAGAAAAGGCGAAATCAGCTTGAGAAAGGCTTAATTATAGCCTTGTCCCACGGTACGAGTTCATTCCAAGAGCTCTCCCGAGTTTGCCCTGATTCGAACTTGGAGATTTACGGTAATGGCCACTCGTCGGTACTCGGGGCTCTCGTGGACATTTTTCATCATGTTGAAAAATCTTCACGAGTCTTCCCGTGATTACCTGCCGTTAGCGAGTCTTCCCGAGTACCTGCCGTTAGCGTTACGAGCCGCTAAGTGACGTCCCCGAGCTCCGACGTACCCGCTACGTTCATTCTCCGTGCTTACCACGAGTTTGATATTTCTTTAACTCGGGAGAGCTCTTGGAATGAACTTGTACCGTGGGACAGGGGTTTTATTTGGATGTGGTATAAATTGAAAGGAGAAACAAATAAAACATGCAGGACCCGAGATAAATAGAACACAAGAGTTTCTGAAGTCTGAAATAGAGATGATCACTGGGAAGGACTTGAAGCTTCAGTAGTTTTGTGTTTTTTTTAAAGTATAGTTCTGTTATTTAGGTGCCTCCCCAAATTACAGATGCCTGACTTACATACAGCCCGTTTGTAGATCAGCTGGTCGATTTGTCTGCAGCTGCAAGCGGCTGGCATCTTTGGCTGTTTGGGAGCTCTGTTGACGGCAATATCTGAATGCCCTTGTTTAGCTACACATTTAACTCGCCCTTGGTTGGCCTGTTACTCCAACATTATGGAGGTGACTGTAGCGGTCTGTGTAATTAACTGTAAATAGCCACCACTAATTAACATTTTAAGTAACACGCAAAGTTAAGAAATACAAGTAACAAAACTTAATTAGAATTTAGAATTGAATCACCAACCTCCTGCATTCCTTATTCATCAAACTGCTTTCTTTACAGTTGATAGAAGTTGCACCATGAGCAGTTTTGGTAGGGCTGGTTGTATTTAATGTGATTAAGCAACTCCTTGCCATGAGTGCTAAGCAGTTGTCAATTACATACATTCATGTCTGCATGCCTTGGATTGTAGGTATCAATCATCAGATTTAGGCAGTATCTCTGGAGAACATGGATAGGTGATGTTTCGGGTCAGGATCCTTCTTCAGACTGAAATATCACCTATCCATGTTTACCCAAGATACTGCCTGACCCGCTGGGTTACTCCAGCATTTTTTGCTGGTTTTTGACACATAACTACTTATTCTTAAGTCAAAATCATTATATAAATTAGGATTCTTATTAAAAAGGCGCTGATCCTTGCAAAACACCACGTTTTCACCGTATTCCATCATAATACTACCCTTTAATACGGTCAAGGATTCTGGTACCTTCAAACCCATTCTTGGGACTAGTATTCAAGAGTGAAAGGTGGCAACTGGGAGATTGTTCTAACCCTAATTAATGCATTGGGAGTCTCAATGTCTCTATCATAGTCAAGGCTAGTCCCATTGATACATACAATAACTATAAAACCATGTTAACTCTTCACCCATTAATATGTTTCTGATGTGACTGACTAAATTAAATTGTAACTGCAAGGTTATTATTTCATTGTCAGTAAATGTATTGTTGGATTTTTTTGTAGGATTGTGGGATTTTGTTTAAAGTGGCTAATTATTTCACTATGCATCATTCTCATAAGGTCATAAGTGATAGGAGTAGAATTAGGCCATTTGGCCCATCAAGTCCACATTATTCAATCATGGCTGATCTATCTCCCCCTCGTAACCCCATTTTCCTGCCTTGTCCCCATAACCCCTGACACCTGTACTAATCAAGAATCTATCTATCTCCGCCTTAAAAATATCCATTGACTTGGCCTCCACAGCCTTCTGTGGCAAAGGATTCCACAGATTCACCACCCTCTGAGTAACGAAATTCCTCCTCATCTCCTTCCTAAAGGAATGTCCTTTAATTCTGAGGCTATGGTTGGTGGGGGCGCTGCGAACCAGCAGCCTTGCCAGCAGCGCGTTAGTTTTTTCAACTTTTTTTGTTTTTTTTAGTGTGTCTCAATATGCGCTTTAAATGTTTCTCTCTGTGTCTTGTGTGGGGGTTGGTGTGAGGGGGTAAAGGGGAAACTGCTTTGGTTGCCTCCTCCAATGAGAGGCGACTTTTTCCATGTCGCCTCCCCCGTGGCTTAACATCGAGGATCTGTGCGGCCTTTCCCGGAGATGCGCCCAGGGCTTCAGCAGCGGGCGCAGCAAGGACTCTTTGTCGCGGAGTGGACGAGCCCTCGCCGGGGGTCGCCAGAGGGGAGCGCTCCGTTCGCTGGCCCGTGGCAGCCTGAAGCCGCGTTCTGCAGAGCTCCAGCTGACGCGGCGTCCGGAGCCTGGGATCCCACGTTGGGGACCCCGGAGGAGAAGAGCTCCGACCGCCGGCCTACTTCTAACCGCGGGTGCTGCGGGGACTCACCATCCGGAGCGGGATCCCTCGTCGGGGATCCCTGGACAGTAGCTCCGACCGCTGGCCCTGCTGTCTGCAGTGCTTCTGGCTGCGGTGCGGTGGGGACTTTAGAACTTCGACCGCCAGCCTGCGGCCTACACCATCTTGAAGCCACGGTCTCCGGTGGGGAGGCACCGATTCAAGGCTTACCTGGACTTACCTTGTCTGCACATCCGCAGCGGCGACTGCGGAGGGTTGTGGTCCCGACCACGGGGGAAAATGGAGGAGGACTGACCAAATTTTGTGCCTTCCACTACAGTGATGAATGCTGTGGTGGTTGTTTGTGTTAAATTTTTATTGTGTATTGTGTGTTCTTTTTTTATTGTACCGCTGCTGGCAAATTCATTTCACTGCACTTTATGTGCATGTGACGAATAAAACTTGACGACTTGACGATGTCCTCTAGCCCTTGACTGCCACGAGTGGAAACATCCTCTCTATATCCACTCTATCCAAGCCTTTCACTATTTGGTACGTTTCAATTAGGTTCCCGCTCATTCTTCCAGCGAGTACAGGCCCTGTGCTGTCAAACACTCATCATATGTTAACCCACTCATTCCTGGGATCATTCGTGTAAACCTCCTCTGCTCCTTCTCCAGTCAGCACATCCTTCATCAGATATGGTGCCCAAAATTGCTCACTATACTCCAGATGCGGCCTGACCAGCGCCTTATAGAGCTTCAGCATTACATCCCTGTTTTTTGTATTCTAGACCTCTTGAAATAAATGCTAGCTTTACGTTTGCCTTGTCTTTACTCCAGCTGAACCTTCCCAGCACCGAATATTCGGTATCAACTACATGCGTCACCATTATTCCATCACACTTTTTCCACCAGGCTGGTTAGCGAGGTCACAGTAATGTTCTTATCACAGAAATTCAATCTAAATTAAATGAAGGCAATGGGATAACAACATTCCTTTCCGTGTACAAATTGAGTGCTGTGTTTCTTATACTGTAACATTGATGCAAAATATTTGAGGTACATGAGGTCAAAATAATGTAATTTTAATCCAAGTTCTTTCTCTTCTGTCATCTTTGTCGTTAAAGTATTCTTTGCTCTGGAGGCATTGCATTAAAGTGTGTTAATAACTGCAAAAAATCGGCTGTTGTTTGATTTTACCTTTCATCATGTTGGTCGATTTTACCAAGTGTTTCCACAAACTCACTGAATTTCATTTCTTCCCGCCTTGACTTTGGTTTGAAATTCTTGAAGTTGGACATTTTCTTTTCATCATAGTACAAAAACTTGTGTGTTTTGGCAACATAAACAGAGAAGACCCCATCTCCAATATTCTCCTGCAAGTATTCCAAGTCCCATTTCAGTGCAGGGTAAACCAAATTGGTATCAGTCAGCACCACTGGCTCCTAAAAATAAATGAAGAAGCAGTATTAACATAAATCTCACCACAAAATGAATGGAATCGGGTAATATTAACCCGCTTCCAAATTCTGCAAAATTACTGCTTAATAATTGCAAGGCTAACTGTTCCCCACTTTCTCTCTCTCTCCCTCATTCAAAGCTTATACTTTATACTTTTGCTTTCCAATCACCCTTTCCACAATCCATGGAATTTTAGATGATCATAAATCAATGCAGCCACCTCTTTGGGAATCCGAGGATGCAGTTGATCAGGATCAGAAAACTTGTCAGTATTTAAAGCACTTTATTCATCCAACTTCACCATCGATAATGATCATTTTACATTCCCCCTGTTTTGAACCTTATATGTTACTGGCATCTAATGTGAAGATAGGTACAAAGCATTTATTTTAAATAGTGACAATATTAATTTATTGGATTGGTGATCCAGAGGCATGGACTTATAACCCAGAGATGCATGTCAAAGCCCAGGCCAGCAGCTGTGGAATTTGAATTCAGTTAATAAACTGGCATTTAAAACACATTACTCAATACTGGAGACCGCAAAGTTACTCGATTATTCCAAAAACTAATTTCATTTGCCAATGTCCTTAGGGAGAAAATGCAATGCCCTTAACCTCTGGCCTATAAATCACTGGATCAATGGCAGTGCAGATAATTATTAAATATCGCTCAGAATATCCAAGCAAAGCCCCTCAATGGTATCAATAACAGCTTTGTCAAAACAGAAAAAGGATAAAAACCAGTCAAAGTACTGGGAATGAAACTAGGCACTAAATTTAGAAACAGCAACGTTTCACTAACCGGTCACCTTGCGGGAGTGCTGATTTGTGAGAGTTGTTTTGCAAATCTGTAATTTAGCTACATTCACTCAATCATATCTTACCGTCGAGGTGGCAGATCACAATTACTGAGGTGACGTCCTATCAGCAGCAAAGACCCAGCAGAGGTGGTGGTGCAGTATTTTATAGGCAGGGGAAGTAAGGGGATTTCTCCAAGTTGACACCAGACCCCATTAAGCCTCATGACACCAGCTCAGATACCAGGAAATCTCACCACCCTGTCCTAATTGATAAGCCAGCACTCCTCTGTGTTGCATACAACTTGGTAGAAGCACTGAAAATGGCTGGGACACAGAATCTTTCTGTTAGGGGGACTTCAATGTCCATCACCAAGTGTGCTTCTCCAGCACCACCACTAATTGAACCTGCCTTGAAGAATGTAATTGCCAGGAAGTTAGCAAACCAATGCAAGCGGTACATCTACCAGACCTTGTTCAACCCAAGTATTGCAGATGCATCTGTGCACTACAGCATTGGGAAGAGTGACCACCATATGATCCTAGTAGATCCAGTAGTCCCATGCTCACACCAAGGACATCATTGTGTTATGTGGCACAAACATCATGCCAAATAGAATAGATCTTGCAACTCAAACCCATGAGACACTGTGCACCATAACCAACAGCAGAAACGTTTGGTGGTGGACAGCTGGTCAGCTAATGGAAAGAAAGCAAGAACATCCACATCGCTTAAATATTGAAGGCAGACCTGAAATATTTGGAACCATCCTCAATGAGAAGCGCAGAAACAATGGTTATGCAGTCTGCTACCCCATCTTCACAGAAGCTAGTCTTCAGCCAACTTGACTTACTCCAAGTAATAGTAAGGAACTCAATGCAGCAAATGTTATGATACCAGGTAACATTCCCTGTTGCAATCTGGAACTAATTGTATATTTGTGTAGTTTCAAACAGGCATCAACTAGGCAATGTAAAAAGTTGTTTATTTATTTCCCATTCACAGAAGTCAATCAACTTCTATATATACACAAAGTAATTGTAGGCATTGTTGGTTGTGCTATCAAGCAAGTTCACCGATAATCTGTGCACTGATGCTCAGTTTAGGTTTTCCCAGGCCCACTTGGCACAAGACCTCATCCAATCTATTGCCCGAGTAAGAACAAAGCACCGATTCACACAAACAGTTGTTGGAGTCCATCATCCCAGCCCCGAATTATCAGTGGCGCAATTTTTCAGGATAGTTTCCTACGCTCAAACATCTTCAGCAGCTTCATATCAGTAACCGCACAGCAAAGTGGGAATTCTTGCTGATGAAAGTTCAATTTCATTTGCAACTCACTGGAAATTGAAGCATGCAGCAAGAACTGGACAATATTTTAATCATGAAAAGTGCCAGGCAATGACCATCTTCTACTTGACATTCAGTGGCATTTCTATTGCCATGTCTCTCACCATCAGCAGAGATTACCTTTAATATAATTGTGTCATTATTAAGGGTCTAAATCCTGGACTCCATCCCCATCAGCATCCTTGAGGTACCTTTGAAAGGACTGCCCAAATTCAAGAAGGTATCTCAGCACGATCTTAGGTGAGCCACAGGTAACAATGAAAATCTTGCTTGCATTTGCATCACGGGCACATACTCGGGCAACACACAAAAAATGTACACAAATTGCATGAAAGTTCTACAAAATAGTAGAAACAGATTCTGCAAAAAACAATTCCAAAATAAATCATGGTGGTGCAAGAGGTGTTCGTGGTGTTCCATTGGATTAATTTGAGGAGAAGTAGCTGTTCCTGAAACTGGTAGTGATGGTCTTCTAGCTTCTGTACCTTCAGTCTGATGGTTGCAGCGAGATGAGGGCATGCTCCAGATGGTGAGGATCTTTGATGATAGATGCCGTCTTCCTAAGGCAGTGCCTCATGTAGATACTTTCAATGGTGAGAGGTCCTGTGCCCATGATGGACTGGGCCGAGTCCACCATTCTCTGCAGCCTCTTTCAAAGTCAAAGTCAAAGTATCCTTTATTGTCATTCAGACTGTTCAGTCTGAACAAAATTATGAACCATGCAGTCATAACATAGAATAAAATAACAAAACACACAATGAACACAGATTTAATATCCACCACAGTGAGTCTACCAGGCACCTCCTCACTGTGATGGAGGGCAAAAGTCTTAACGTCCTTGTCTCTTCCTTCCTTGTTCTCCCCTCTGTGATCCAGGCTTCCGATGTTGGGACTAGCCGGGTGATGGCAAGTCCCGCGGCCGAATCCGAGCTCCGCGAACGGGCCGTTTCAAACTCCGCGGCCCGAGGATATTTGTGTGTTGGAAGTACTTCATACTTGTGTGTTGGAATTGCCGTACCAGGCCATGATGCAAGCAGTCAGGAAACTTTCTACTGTGCATCTATGGAAGTTGGTTAGAGTAGTCGCTGACATGTCAAATCTCTTTAAACTTCAAACAAAAAGGCGCTGGCATGCCTTCCTCATGATTGCATCTATGTGCTGAGCCCAGAACAGCTCATGCAAGATGTTGACACCCAGAAATATGAAGCTACAAATCTTCTCCACCACCAAAACCCACATATGAAAATAAGCATGTTGTCTTCGGAATTCCCCTTTCTGGGAGTCAACAATTAGTTCCTTGGTCTTGTCAATGTTATTGCAGCACCATTCAAACATGTGTTCTTTCTCCCTCCTGTATGCTGACTCATCACCGTCTGTGGTTTTTGCCAACAACAGTGTTGTGGTCGGCAAATTTACAGATGGCATTAGAACTGCGCTTAGCCACACAGTAATGGGCGTAAGAGGAGAAGAGCAGGGGACTAGGCATGTTTAGGAAGGAACTGCAGATGCTCCTTTAAACCGGAGATAGACTCAAAATGCTGGAGTAACTCAGCGGGATGGGCAGCATCTCTAGAGAGAAGGAATGGGTGACGTTTTGGGTCGAGACCCTTCTTCAGACCTAACTAGGCATTTTGCCTGAAAGTGCTCCTGAGTTAATAATCAGCAAGTCTAGTACAGCAATTAAGATGTCCAGCATTCTAAATTTCCCAATTAGTTTTAATTGCAATTAGCACAATTGAAATACAAAATATCAAAAATATAGTAGCAAAAATATAGTCCAGAACCAGGGGCCACAGTCTTAGAATAAAGGAGAGGTCATTTAAGACTGAGGTGAGAAAAAACGTTTTCACCCAGAGAGTTGTGAATTTATGGAATTCCCTGCCACAGTGGAGGCCAAGTCAATGGATGGATTTAAGAGAGAGTTAGATAGAGCTCTAGGGGCTAGTGGAGTCAAGGAATATGGGGAGAAGGAAGGCACGGGTTATTGATAGGGGACGATCAGCCATGACCACAATGAATGGCGGTGCTGGCTCGAAGGGCCGAATGGCCTCCTCCTGCACCTATTTTCTATGTTTCTATGTAAAACGTTAATTATACGTCAGATTTCAGACGAAAATTCATTGTCGTGCAGTGACTAAGATTATGGAATACTCATCAAACACTGCGATCGAAGAAAATGCAATTGCAGCGCATTCAATTGCGTGCAGTGGCGTTAGGTTTCACTCGCGGTTGGCACTCGTTCCTCTTGCCTTGACTGAGAGCTGCGAGGGCCGCTAGGTGGCGCACGGTCTTCTCCTGTAATTGCGACCAGGCAGAGCCTACGTGACTCGGGTAGCGTACACAGGGACACGGGGGAGGAGGAAAGATGTGGCTAAAAAAACACACACCGCGAACAGGAGAGGGGGGCAGGGAGAGCAGAAAGAGGCAGCCCAGTGCACCGCCACTCCTCACCCATAACATAACCCAAATACCCTCGGTACAGAGATGTCCTCAATGCGGCAACGTGCAGCGTTGTCAATTACATGATAGACATTGTGTGCACGGTACTCGCATTGCAGCGAACTGCTTTCATCTTTTGCACCAAACCATAATTCTATCTGAGAGGCAACCCGAATCCAGACCTGTGGTGGAATGAAACTCACCGAGTTTTATTTCAATTTGCACCAAGGTCAGACTCACGAGTTTGACGTCTGTGAAAATGTACATGCAAAATGTATCAGTAACACTCCTATCCCAGTTCAGTTCAGTACTGAATGTAAGCACATTCATTTCCTTACTGAATGTAAGCACATTCGGTTCCTTACTGAATGCAAGCACATAAGGATAGCAAGCACATGCAAGCACTTCAGTGGAAAACAACGACTGGACACCTGAATACTGTTTAAGAAGGAACTGCAGATGCTGGAAAATCGAAGGTACACAAAAATGCTGAAGAAACTCAGCGGGTGCAGCAGCATCTGCTGCTGCACCCGCTGAGTTTCTCCAGCATTTTTGTGTACCTGAATACCAAAGATCTTATAGCTCCGCTCTAAGATCTTTGCTGAATACTGTTATTTCCTTCCACAGTCAGAAGCCACCTGGCGCGCCGCGTTCCGCCAGAAGTTTGTTTTTCTTACTGGAGATTGCAGCATCTGCAGTCTCTCATTCCCCCACTCGCAACTCAGTGCACCCCGTTCATTATTATCGAGGAGTGACTTGCCGCTATTACATCAGGAAAACCTCCGTTTCGCCGCAGCAAGGGATTGTGAACTCAGCTTCCACAATAAATAAATTGCTTGGCTCCTCTCTCCTTAGATAGTACTACAAACTTCAAAATGTAATCATCATTCCCTTTGCGTCATTATAGCTGTGCCTTGGTCAATGCACTCTCTTCCTAAAAATCCTCCACATCTTCTCTTCTATCGTCCTTTAAGACCCAGTCTTACTGCTGCCTGCCCCGTTGAGTTACTCCAGCATTCCGTGAGTATAGGACAGTACAGCACAGGGCCAGGCTCTTCGGCCCACAATGTTTGAGCTACACATGATGCCACATTAAGCTGATCTCATCTGCCTACAGAACAGAAGCCATCAACCATGTTGGCCAAGCTCGGCCACACCCCAATAGTTCACAAAGGCCTGGAATTTGTCAAAACCAGGAGGCAGAATTGCTTAAAAAGGCAATGCATTTTCAAAAACATTAAAAACAAAACAGGAAATACTGAAAATACTCATCTTATGAATGGGCATTGGCCTGTTAGCTCTGAAGATAGACATAAAATACTGGAGTAACAGCGGGGCAAGTCGCATCTCTGGAGAGAAGGAATGGGTGCCATTCCGGGTCGAGACCCTTTTAAGGCAGCATCTCTGGGGGGTTCACAAAAAAAGCTAAGAGTAAGAATAAGACTAGGTCTTAAAGGAGGAAAGAAGAGAAGATGTGGAGGATTGGTAATATTTCGGGTCGAGACCCTTCTTCAGACTGTTAACTCCTTTCCCCACAGATGCTGTCTGACCTGCTGACACTTGCCAGCATCCCACGTTTATGACTTGAGCAATATTTTGCCTTTGAATAAAACCTTTCCCCTTCGGTGCAAAGGAATAGGTGACATTTTGGGTCTCGACCCCAAAACGTCACCATTCCCTTTCTCCAGAGATGCTGTCCGACCGGCTAAGTTACTCCAGCTTTTTGTGTCTATTTACAGTTGTCTGTGAAACTTTATTGGGCAATTTTGATATCCAGACTTCTCAGATTACAAATGTAACTGCGCAACACGTCATTTACCTGGCTGTAGGTGTGTGGGACATCCTGCGGTGTAGATGATTATACAAATACAATGTTATTTTCCCTTAATGAATCTATTCATATGGTTATGGTTTAGTTTGTTTGTGCATTAATGTGCACGCTGCCGCATGAAAGGGCCTTCTGCAAAAGGAAATCGAGTTGGCAACCAACCAGCATCATGACACACACATAGCTGCCCTATAGAACCATGCCACTACCACTTCAATCCAAGCCGAAGTTACCAGAAAGCTACGACATACTCAAAATAAACTGCACCCATGTTAATAATTAACACATCTCGGGCACTTAATGTACTTCTTTAGGCAGCCCCTCAAGATCAGGGCTGATCTGCACCCTCTCCAATATTGCATATTGAGCGACAAGCCCACAAGGCTGATGAGGTGAATGTGGGGTCTGCACACACTGTCACAGTCGGAGCTTACTGAGGTGGGTGTGTGGGTAACAGTGCTTCACTCCTTCCACCATTTCCACTGGGGTTCCAAGTGCTCCGAAGGATACTTAAGTTCTTAGCTCATCCTAAACACTCCTTGGTGGCACAGTTGTACAATTGCTGCCTTACAGTGACAGAGACCCGGGTTCGATCCTGCTATGGGTACAGTCCGTACCTAGTTTGTATGATCTACCTGTGTGGGTTTTCCCCGGGTGCTCCGGTTTCCTCCCACATTGCAAAGACGTACAGGCTTGCAGGTTAATTGGCTTTGGTCAAAATTGTAAATTGTCCCTAGTGTGTAGGATAGTGTTAGTGTATGGGGATCGCTGGTTGAGCTCAGTGGGCTGAAGGCCCTATTTCTGCATTGTATCTCTAAACTAAACTCCTCTACTTTATACGGCCATGGGCAAGTGATTCAGTCTGTAGGCAGCAAATATTACAAACTAAGGTTGGCTATGCAAATGGAATAAAAAATGCCCTCCTGATGGTGGAATCACTTTGGCTGTGAGGTGAGCCACTCACCATAAAACACCCAGCCTATCTGAATTCATGCAGCATATTCACTTGAACCTCTAATCAATATGACCCTCAGAATGTAGATAGTGGGCAATTTGGCAATAGTTCTAGCAAATATCAAGGGTTAGAGACAGTCACTGCTTGACTCTTATCTGATGTAAATGTTGCTTGTCACATCAGCCCATGCCTGAATGCTCTCTAGAGTTTATGTCACATAGGGACACAGAGTTGGTGGGTGTATGGAATGAACTGCCAGAGGAGGTAGTTGAGACAGAGTCTATTGCAACATTTAAGAAACAAATAGACAGGTACCATGAATAGGACAGGTTTTGATGGATATGGGCCAAACTAGTGTAGATGGGACATGTTGGTTAGTGTGGGCAAGCAGCGCTGAAGGGCCTGTTTCTACCAAAGATAAACACAAAATGCTGGAGTAACTCAGTGGGACAGGAGGCATCTCTGGAGAGGAATGGGTCACATTTTGGGCCGAGACCCATCTTCAGACTGTATGACTCAGACTCTATAAGTCGTCTACCATTTCAGTAGTTGAAGAGATGTGAATGGAATTGCATATCGCATAATTGTCAATACATAACACTTCTGTGACCATACAACACAAGGTCACTCACAAAGCAGTTGAGATGCCTCAATGATTAACAAATCTATTTTTTTGTGAGCATTGACTCAAGCCATTCAACTGGTTCCCTTCTGTTGCCCACAGATTTCAGTCTCATTTCACTTACAGAATGGTCTCCCTATTAGGGGAACCATTCTCTGATTATTACGAGAATATCAATCTTAGAACAAATAAATGTCATTACGATAGCAACCTTAAGGTTGTAAAAAAAAAAACTGGTTTGGAGAGCCAGATAAACAAACTCCACATCATTAGATACATAATGGGATGACAAAAAGCTTTGTCAATATAAAGGGTTTTAAAAAAATCTTAAAAAGAGGAATAGGAGATACAAGGAGGGAGACGGTTTAAAAGTTTAGAGTTTGGTTTAGAGATATAGCATGGAAACAGACTGTTCAGCTCATCAAGCTCACAACGACCATCGATCACCCATGTGCTAGTTCTATGCTAGACAAAAGTGCTGGAGAAACTCAGCGGGTGCAGCAGCATCTATGGAGCGAAGGAAATAGGCAAAGTTTCGGGCCGAAACCCTTCTTCAGACTGATGTAGGTTGGGGGCGGGGGAGGAGGGGGGGTGAGGAGATGAAAGGAGAAAGGAAGAGGAGGAGTCAGAGGGCTGAGAAGACAGCAAGGGCTACCGGAAATTGGAGGTCAATGTTTATGCCGCTAGGGTGCAAACTGCTCAAGCGGAATATGAGGTGCTGCTCCTCCAATATTAGTTCTATGTTATCCCACTCTCTAACCCTACACACTGAAGGCAATTTACAGAAGCCATTTAACCCACAAACCCACACATCTTTGGAAAATGTAAGGAGCACCTGGAGAAAACGTAAACAGTCACAGGGAGAACGTACAAACTCCACGCAGGCAAGCGCTCTTTGTCAAGATCGAACCCAGGTCTCTGATGCTGTGAAACTCTACTGCTGTGCCATTGTGCTGCCTAGAGTTGGGAATGACATTGGGTGAAATGGTAAAAGTGTGACTACAATGAGAGGACAGGAGGGAGTGGGGAAATGCCCGAGTACCAGAGGAACAGATTTCTGGTCAGGTTGGCAGCAGAGACAGAGGCAAGCAAAATGTAGAAACAAGGAACTGCTGATGCTGGTTTACAAAATAAGCCACAAAGTGCTGGAGTAACTCAGTGGGAAAGGCAGAATCTCAGGAGGATATGGATTGCTGACATTTCGAGTCTCCTATCATGTCTCCTATCAATGCTCTCGAGAAATGCTGCCTGAACCACTGAGTTACTCCAATACTTTGTATCTTCAGAGACAGGTGAGGCTGCCGAATATGTTTAGCTTTCCAATGGAGAGGATACAAGGTCAGATTCTCAGCCCAGATAAGCCCAAGATAGCTCAGCCAAGTGATAGAAATAGACCCAAGAACATAGGTATAATTTTGATGATGGGTGAAAATGGTAGGTTTGCTCTTCCTAATGATCAATTGAACAAATAAATGGCCCGCACAGATGCAAGGCATGCATTTTGAAAACAAAGAGACAAAGGAATGGTCAGGTGGAGGAATCAGAACAGGCAATGGCAGGGATAAACTTAATGGCCCTGCGTCCTTTTTTGGCAAAAAAACAAGTACTTTCCAAAATGACGAATTATATGGAGAGTGTAGGACCAGTTTATATAATAAACTAGACTAAGTGGGTCCCATTGGGTCCCAGCATCACACAGGAGGGCTGGTCATCCAACGCAATATTCCACCTCTCCACCAATTCTAATATAATATGGGGAATTTTGAAAACACATTAATATCTCTGCCATTTTTAATCGACGGGAAAAATCCTCGGCACACATGCGGCAGAGGGGGGCTCTGAGCAAGGTGGTCAAAAATGACGGCCGTAGGTGGCGGCGTTCTCTCGGATATCGCAGCACAGATGGCCAAAACCGGTCAAGAACAGACTTTTAGTAATATAGATAGATAGATTGCGAGTGAGGATGGAATTAGACTGCAACTCTGCTTTCTCTACTTGAGGGATATGAATCTAAAACACCAATATTTGTTTTCAAAATCCGCTTGTACCTTGTACAGCAGGAACAGATGTTATAACAATGGATGAAGTTGTTTGCAACAGTGTCAGTCTCTATCCAATCTCCGATCTGGCCAAATAATGCAATACCATAACGAAACACAGGGTGTACCAGCTATTTGGTTCAGGAGGTAGGGCAACAGCTGTGCCAACATCATTGTTCTTTGACTTCCAGGATATGGATTGGAATGAGACATAGAATAAAGAGGTACAAAGTGTCTGCAATCTAATTGGGACCATATCACGACATCCAAACGCACTTTATATCTATCCTGACATCCATACTGGTGCCATGAAAGTGGGAGCCATGATGGGGCACCCAGGCAATTTTCAACATGCCTAAGAACAGAGCAATAGCCGGCAACACAATGCTGTTGCTGTTGCTGTCACAGTCAAGTCAGAATGGATTCGATAATATGGTTCAGATTCCTTGTCTGCATGGCTGAATCAGTTAACGATCAGAAAAGATGTGTAGGAAGGAGTTGCAAGTGCTGGTTTATGGGTGATGTTTCTTCAGATGGGTCTTGACCCTAAAACGTCACTCATTCCTTCTCCCCAGAGATGCTGCCTGTCCCGCTGAGTTACTCCAGCATTTTGTGTCCATCTTCAATGATCAGATAAGACATTGAGGGAGGTATAAAAACTTGGCACAGATATTTCAGGACACAAGGACATCTACGTGGTAGCAATTGGAGCCCTGCAATTATTTTCTATCTCAACAATTCCTTTAGGTAGTCAATATAACCCTGGACCTGTTATTGTGACAATGGAGTAGACTCACTTGCAATAAAGATCATAGTTAAAGTAACACAAACTGGAATAACAGACTCTGTGATAATGGACAAGAGACCACAGAAGCTAGAATCTTGAGCAAAAAACAAACCTTTGGAAGAACTCAATGGGTGAATCAGATGCTGCCTGACCCATTGAGCCAGCATCTGCCTGACCCACTATTCATCCAGCAGTTTGCTTTTTGCTTCTCTGCAATAATGTACGATAGCTACGCCACTGCAGTATTTGCTGATTGCCTCCTCACAGCTGATGTTAGATGATGAAAGTAAACGCAGCATGAAGGACAGTGGCACTAAACAAAGTTCTGAAGGAGCTGTGCAGGTCAGGCAGCATCGTGCCCGGGATCGCTCCAACCGCGGCCTGCGGACTTTATCATCGAGAGCTCGCAGTCTCGGGAGAGGCCTTGTCGGGATGCTCCAACGATGCAGAGGTTTGACCAGCCCTCGCCGGCACGGGGGAGCTGACATCCCCCGATGCAGGTGCTGATCGCCCCGGCGCGGAGGGCCCAAACGCCGCCGACTACAGGAGTCAAGATCGTCCCGTCAACGGAGAGCTCAAGGCCCCCGATCGCGGGAGAACAATGAAGCAAAGAGAATGAGATTTTTTTTGCCTTCCATCACAGTGAGGAATGTGGAGGAGTCACTGTGGCGGATGTTTATGTTAAAATGCATTTTGTGTGTTCCATTGCTTTTTATTTGTATGAATGACTTGGCAAATGAAATTCCTCGTATGTTGCAAAATGTACTTGGCTAATAAAGTATTATTGTATTGTGGAGGAAATGGACAGATAATGTTTCCGATCGGGACTTCTTTTGGAATAGTGAGGAGAAAGCTCAAAAAGAGAGATGGGAGTGGGGCAAAGCCAGGTAAGAGGTAGGTGGATTCATGCGAGGGAGGGGTGATAGGCAGATGGGAGAAAGTGACAAATTATGAAGGTGAAAAGGAGCCAAAAGAGTCTTGACCCGTAATGTCGGCTGCCTATTCCCTTCGCAGATGCTGCCTGACCTGCTGAGTTTCTACAGCTGTTTGTTTTTTTTGCACAAGCTTCCAGCAACTGAAATTTATTGTATCTCCATTAAGAGCTGTGGTTTTTGCACTTAAACCCGTGACAATTTATATTTTACATCAATGCTATATACACATAGTATAAATTGAACTCTAATGTAAAATTCAACCTCCAGGGCAAGCATAGCAGGGATTAGTCCTCCAAGGAGAACAAGTTCAGATCAGTTTGGTGCAAAGTCAGGACTTCACATTCAAGAAACACCTCAATTTAACATAATGCTTTTTATACTCTCAAGGCACTTCACACAGATTGATGACTATATGAAAAGTTAGGAAGACAAAATGGGAACAATGGTTTGACGTTCTTGTGATGTTCCAGGTGGGTAGCCAGTTAATCTCACAAGCTTGGCCGTTTCATGGATGGGACATCGCTTAGGAACTCTGCCAAGGGTAAGAAGTGATCCAACCAGCAAGATTTGTATGATGTGTAGGAATGAACTGCAGATGCTGGTTTATACTGAAGATAGACACAAAATGCTGGAGTAACTCAGCAGGTCAGGCAGCATCTATGCAGAAAAGGAATTGGTGACGTTTTGCGTCTGAAGAAGGTTTCCGACCCAAATCGTCACCCATTTCCTTTCTCCAAAGATGCTGCTCGACCCACTGAGTTACTCCGACATTTTGTGTCTACGAGATTACAAGATTCTTAGTTATAATGTACACATTGAAGAAAGGGTGGCAAATGCAACAGGCCTGCATCCAGAAGGTTCACCAACAATGCAATGTCATCAAAAATTGAAAAGCAATAAACTGCAGTCTGCAAATTTGTAACTAAATGAGAAAACTAGAAATGTTTTCAGCAGGTCAGGCAGTATGTGTGAAAAGAAACAGATTAACGATTTGGGTTAAACACCAATTGTCAGATTTGGGTATGAAAAAATCGAGTTAGTTTTAAGTTGCAGAAAAGCAGGGGAGAAGGGGTGGGGTGGAGAGAATAGTTAAAACAAAGGGAATGTCTGTGAAAGCCAGGGTTTTCTTTAGAAAAGTTGCAGTCAATTAGCTAATGCAGGGGTTGGCAACCTTATTCTGGACGCATGTCTGTGAGCGGATGGTGGGCCACATCTATCACGTGTACACATGGATCCTGCCCCCATCCAGCCCCGGATGGCAGGCCTCAAATCACGTGTTCACATAGATCCCGGCCCTTCGAGGACGCCACCCGGAGCACTGGCCCCTGGTTACGGGCGCTCACCAACATGGCGCACCTACGGACCATTGCCTTGGCTCTGTCCTGAAGGCGGTGGGCTCAAATACTCACACTCACTCATCCCCGGCCTATTGACAACCGCGATCCCGACAGTGAAGCCCAGACACAGAAAGTGCATGGCTGTGCCGGTGGCTTTGCGCAGGATGCAGTTGAGCCAGAGTTTGGCGCTGCTCGGCAGCTCTGTCATTGCAGCCGCCAGTGCAGGCTTCCTTGCATCACTGCGCCTGGGCACTGTAGCCTCGGGCCTGGGAGTTACTGGAGATGACGGAAGTCTGCGGGCCGGATAATTATGTGGGGAAAAAAAATACGTCTTTCGGGTTACGGGCAGCATTCGGCCCGGGGGCCATAGGTTGCTGACCCTTGAGCTAATGGTTAGATGCTGAGAAAATAGCCCAATAAATAACCAGCTGATCAGCTTTACTGGTGTAAATTGAAGGACTAACATTGATCTAGGAGTTGGGGAATCGTTGTTTTCCTCGAGAAAGTGTCATACAATTGTAAATGTTCATCAAAAAATATTATAGATACTAACTCACGTTAGTACCCGTCTTCAATATTTTTAGTCCAGAGGGTTTGAGTCACCAACCTCTCTCTGCTATAGTTTGTGAATCTTGAGCAAAGACCATATTCTTCATGATTCCACTGTGCTGGAACTTTAATGACTGCATTACCTCGTGGCAAATAGTGCTCCTTGCTTTTGGACATTTGATTGGGAGATAATGCCTCAGATTACCATCTGGTCCAATTGACAGTGTTCACTCAGTACTGAAACCTGCATCAGCTAAGGTTGTGGAAACTGCGGTGGGGTATGTGGATCACACATCTCCAACTCAGGTGTGATCCACAGAAGTGAGCTGAGCAAAGCTGCACCACAACAATGACTGTGGTGACAGTGCTCCTATGACAATAACAAGGACTATTGTTCACGTGGCAATCTCAAACAACTCTATGGGTTCCGATATTAAAGCACAAATAAAAGGAAGGATTTTGTATGAATGAATGAAGTACGCTGCGATGCCCACTAAAATAATAGTCTGAAGAATGTCTCGACTTGAAACGTCACCCATTCCTTCTCTCCAGCGATGCTGCCTGTCCCGCTGAGTTACTCCAGCATTTTAGTCTATCTTTGGGTTTAAACCAGCATCTGCAGTTCCTTCCTATACAAAATAATCAATCTAATGTCCAAATCCAAGGAGCACTATCTGGCAAAAGGCAATGCAGTCATTAAAGTTCAGGAAGAGTGGAATCACGGACAATATTTACTTAGCTCAAGATTCATAAACTAAAGTTGATGACTCAAACCCTCTGGACTAAACATATTGAAGACAGGTGCTAAACATTCATAGGATAAACAGGAAACTACACGTTTCATAATCTCTGTAAAATGAGTACACACATTAAGGAGCATTTTGGGCTGCAGAGATTAATGGTAATAAAGTGGAGCTGAGATCAAATTTGTGTCGTTCACCCCCATCTCCATCGGAGTCATGAATTAGATCAATTGTGCTATTTGGCATCAGGTTTTAATTTTCATTAATAATGTACAAGTGTAGAAGTGGTGGGAAGTTAAACATGCTTTATTAAAGCTGCAGCATTGTGATAGCAAATCACTGCTGAGACGCCCATTTCTCTCATGAACCTTTCTCTCATGAAATGCAAATTATAATTTACACTTAGCACAAAGACTAACGAGTGCTTGGCAAAGTCTTTGCAGAGTATATTTAGACACAAATGCCTGACATAATGCACTAATACTACTAAAAAGATAAGCAGATAGGGCACTGTGGCCATTCTTGCTGATTTACGATATTTAATTTTAGAAATTGCTAACATTTTAAAAATTGCGGTTGCAGTTCCTTGTTCAATAGCGTAACCGGCAATGTTACATGTTAATGGCTGCCAACTATATTTGGACCGAATACCCAAGTGATTATAACAAGCAGCCCACTTTATGAACTTCAATAATGTTCCAGATTAGAACGTATAAATAAAAATAAATACTGTTCTGAGAAACAGAGGTAATTTTCCATCTCCATTGCGTACGGTGAGTTTTGGAAATTGATTAATTTTCAGAAGCTGGAAGCTCAAAGGCAATTCCAGAACATTGGCAAACTTAGACGCCGATAGTTTTGAAGCAGCATAGGGGTAGGTAGCCAGAACACACAATCAGCTGTTTATCAGAGGTAGTTCAGAGTATGAAAAATAGATTCATAGACTTAAAGCATTCCACCTAACCTGAAGAGGACACGCGTCTATTTAGTGCACCTGAAATGCCCCCATTATTGTAATATAGGAAACAAGAGTCATGTCACAAAGCAGGCTCCTTCAAACAGTCATGAGATAAAGACCAGATTTATATTAATGGAAAGATAAATGTAGCGTAGATAGTAAAAGAACTTCCCTCCATTTCTCAGAATAGAGCCATGTGATTATTTGTATTAACCTTAAAGGAAATATGCGGTGTAACATCTTCTCTTAAAAACTGACTTCCAAAGCACCTCTTCCTCAGTGTAAATGAAGTATTCAGAGTGAGGCTTAAATAAGTAACATTTTCTGGAACGTCAGAGGTTGAGTGAAGCTTTGATAGAGGCATATATAATTATAAGAGGTACAGATGGAGTAAACAGTCAGAACCTTTTCCCCCAGGGTGGAAATATCCAAAGCTAAGATGAGAGGGAGAAAGTTTAATGGAGATGTGCGGTTCAAGTTTATCTTTAAACACAGAGAATAATGGGGGCGTGGAATGCATTGTTTGGGGTAGTAGTGGAGGCAGATATGATTGTGGTGTTTAAGAAGCTTGTAGATAGGCACTTGGAAGTACAGGGAATAGAGGGATAAGGATCAAGTACAGACAAGATCATGGCATCAACATTGTGGGACGACGGGAGCTGTTCCTCTGCTGCACTCTTCTATGTATTCTGACTTGGAGCCAATTATGTTAACATTTAGCCAAGGCTGACAAAATTGCAAACAATTACGGGTCAAGGCCACTGACACTCTTTCTGCGAAATAAAATTCCCTCAAAGGGTTATTGAAGCCTCTATAAGCCCACGTTACACAAGCAAATCGAGATCTAAAATTGCAAATGGATGTAACTGCAGACAAAGTGAGGTAACATTACTAACTTCATGCCCTCAATAAAGAGAATTAACTCTATTTGTTTTCCAGAAATTAGAGACCCTTTTCATTGTGTGGCCTCAGTTTACAACTTCATTGACGCATATTAGCCAAATGATAGTACCTCTGACAGTGCAGCACTCACAATATTGTATGTAAGTGTTATACCACAATATAGGTACAGGGTTTGAAACCACAACCTACAGATTCAATGACAAGCACAATATCAAAGTATCAAGGCTGAGGGAAAATGGAGTTGAAGTAGAATGAGACACCAATTTGGTAGTCTCTTGAATCTTTTCTCTTTGTTTCCAAGGCATGATTGCTGCTAAGAGAGACACAGCGACACAGCAAATTATTTGGTGGAAGGACAGATTGTCACTGTAGTGTTGTTGTCGTGATCATGCCTCTGAAACACAGGGAGTGAGTTCCACAGCCACCCAGGAGACGAATGTAAGGCATTATAGGTTTTTAACCGAAGGCAGACACAAAATGCTGGAGTAACTCAGTGGGTCAGGCAGCATCTCTGAAGGAAAGGAGTAGGTGACGTTTCGGGTCGAAACCCTTCTTCAGACTGAGAGTCAGGGGGAAACTAGGGGAAATGGCAGGACGACGAGGGGGGGGGGGGGATCCCCCCTGACTCTAAGTCTGCAGAAGCGTTTCGACCCAAAACCTTATCTATTCCTTATCATCAGAGTCTCTGGCCCTCCCCGAGTTGGCTTGCCAGTTCTACTGTTCGCCTCCATAGATCCCTTCCACAGTCAACAATGGACCATAGAGAACTCCACCTTTCCATGGTCATCGGCGCCAGCTCTGATTTGTTCTGAACCTTTTCATACCTCTAGTTTCCCTCTCCCCCTGACGCTCAGTCTGAAGAAGGGTCTCGACCCAAAAAGTCACCTATTCTTTTACTCCAGAGATGCTGCCTGACCCGCTCAGTTACTCCAGTATTTTATCTTCGTTGTAAACCAGCACCTATAGTTCCTTCCTATATGTTTTTGATATTTCCTTCAACCATGACTTACAGAAATGTTACTGTTAAGCCAAAATATAAATTAAAATTAAGAGGCAAAAGAAAAAGCCTGAATGCCAGGGACAATGGTGCAGGAGTGATTAGGTGAGCGTGACATAGATCTAGCATACAGAAATTGTCTTGTGGTTTTATTTTGCTGTCGGTTAAAAGAAACGAAGAGCATATTGCTCTCGTTCAGATGGCTGGCACATTCCTGCATTGCTGCCAAAATAGTTGGGAACAGTGCACGACTTTTCCAATGGTGACTCACGTCATTAACTTGATCAACTTCAATATTCAGCAATAAATTTGTCAATCAGTAACCTTTCATAGACATAGAAACATAGAAAATAGGTGCAGGAGTAGGCCAATCGGCCCTTCGAGCCTGCACCGCCATTCAATATGATCATGGCTGATCATCCAACTCAGTATCCTGTACCTGCCTTCTCTCCATACCGGTTCAGAAGGATCGTAACCATATGTTTATTCTGCATCCCACGCCCTAAGTAACTTTCATACGTTAACAGCAAAATTCAAGAGCCAGACCCCACTGATTACTTTCCTTTGGCTTAAGAAGGAACTGCAGATGCTGGAAAATCGAAGGTAGACAAAAATGCTGGAGGAACTCAGCGGGTGCAGCAGCATCTATGGAGCGAAGGAAATGGGCAAAGTTTCGGGCAGAAACCCGCAGCAGCATCTATGGAGCAAAGGAAATAGGCAACGTTTCGGGCCGAAACCCGGAAGGGTTTCGGCCTGAAACGTTGCCTATTTTCTCCAGAGATGCTGCCTGTCCCGCTGAGTTGCTCCAGCATTTTGTGTCTACCTTTTGTTTTAATACTAAGCTGATTCTCCGGGTTGTAAACAATTTATCAATGCTAAAGTGAGCACTGATCAATTCTATGCATTTCTGTTGTTAAATGCATTTACATTTGTACAGCAAACAACAAAAATGTGTACTTATCTTCATCTCTCAAATTCTCTACCTTTGTTTTTGTTTCAAGTTGTTTCTCAGTCTTGTGAACTTTCTACCTGCTCTCTTTACACTGATGGATCTAATTTCCCCAAACAAACCTTTTTTTCCATGTTCCCGATTTAAGAGTAATGCCCCTGTCCCACTTAGGAAACCTGAACGGAAACCTCTGGAGACTTTGCACCCCACCCAAGGTTTCCATGCGGTTCCCGGAGGTTTTTGCCAGTCTCCCTAAAGGTCGAAAGTGGTTTCCGCTTCTTCTATGTTCCATCGACTATTTAAAAAAATTCAAAACCGGCCACGACTAAAAATAGGTTGCCGTTTTAAAAATCAGTGATTTTTTATTTGAAGACCTTCCACTACCTGCAACCTCCGGCAATCACTTTTAACTAGCATCGCAACCGGATTCAACTAAAAAATTACCGATTTTTAAAACGGCAACCTATTTTTCGTCGTGGCCGGCTTTGAATTTTTTTTTTAAATAATCGCCGGAACATAGAAGAAGCGGAAACCACTTTCGACCATTAGGGAGACTGACAAAAACCTCCAGGAACCGCACGGAAATCTTGGGTGGGGCGCAAAGTCTCCAGAGGTTTCCTAAGTGGGACAGGGGCATAACTTTACTCTCCACTTAGGTCTTCTCTTTTATATTCTCCCATTTTCCTTGCTAAAGAAAAAAAAATCCCTGAGCATTTAAAATTCTGCAAAGTCTCAGAGCTGGATATTAATTATTGAAGGTTATAAGACTATTCACAATAAGAGGGTTTCAGATCAGAATTCAACCTTGCCCTTATACAAGGAAAATGAATTTCACTGGGATTGTGACAGAGGTGGGGTGCGCTTGGATCAAAATCACAACGAAAACTAAGCTGCAAGGATAATGTGATTGCTCTAATGTGGCAGAAATAGGCTAGTAACAGAGGCTATAGGCCAAACCTAGACCAATTTTTAGTTTTGTTTATTGTCACGTGTACTGAGGTACAGTGAAAAGCTTTTGTTGCGTGCTAACCAGCCAGCGGAAAGACAATACATGATTTCAATGGGGATATTCGCAGTTTACAGATATGCGATAGGGGAATAACGTTTAGTGCAAGATAAAGCCAGTAAAGTCCAATCAAAGATTTCTATATTAGGCAAGTAAGCTGGGGATGGGGGTTGTAGTGGTGGCAGGGAAATCACTGGCAATAACTTTTTTTGGGTGAGTTTTGTTTCTCATCTCTTCATTCTTTGAATAAAACAAGACCGTGGCTGTTTATTTTAGTGGTTGATATGATCAGTAATGACGCTACAGTGTCATTTGACAATAACCAGGTGAGGTGAAGGAGTTGCTGTTCTAGTTAGCATTCCTCCCAATTATCAGCAAAAACAATGCATTTGGTAACACAGGAAAGTAGATGATGGAATCTGGAGCAAAACAGACGTGCTGGAAGAATTCTGCAGGTCAGGCAGCATCTCTGGAGGGAATGGACAGATGACGCATGGGTCAGGAACCATTTTCAGTCTGATTGAAGAAGTAGTGGGGAAAAGCTGGAATAGAGAGTTGGGGACAGACAAAGCCTGGCAAGTGATACGGGTGAGGGGGGTTTGAATGCCAGATGTGTGAAGTAGGTGACAATGGCCAGAGGTGAAAAAGGGGACAAAGGGGTGTCGGATATGTAGCAATGAGGAGGAGTGAAACGTAAAGTTGGAGGGAGGAATGTGGGTGCATGAATCAGGTGGAAGAGAGGTATTCACGTAATACTCCCGCTCTTTCCCATATCCTCTCAAAGAGTACGCATATATTCCTCCTATCGTCTTCTAACCCTGACCTCCTCCCTTGTCACCCTGCTCCTTTCCCCTCCTTCCCACGCCGATCTCAGTCTCCAATTTCCCTTTTATCCCCCATGTCCCCTTTGTCTGAAGAAGGGTTTCGGCCCGAAACGTTGCCTATTTCCTTCGCTCCATAGATGCTGCTGCACCCGCTGAGTTTCTCCAGCATTTTTGTCTACCTCCCCTTTCACCAATATGCCTTCCTCTGGCTTTACATGTCATTTCTCCTCTTCTTGCCTTAACTGATATCCTTTTGTCTCCTTTTTACCTCCATCCTTTGTCACTTACTCCATCCATCTGCCAAACACCCCCCCTCCCCCACCCCCTCACCTACATCCAACTATCTCTTGCCAGACTAGGTTGTCCAAAGAAGGGTCTCGACCCAAAACGTCACCAACTCCTTCGCTCCAGAGATGCTGCCTGTCCCACTGAGTTACTCCAGCATCTGTGTCTATCTTCGGTTTAAACCAGCATCTGCAGTTCCTGCCAGGCTGTGTCCAATCCCAACTTCAATCAGTCTGAAGAAGTGTCCCAACCCGAAATGTCATCTGTCCAATCCCCCCCCCCCCCCCCCCCCCCCCCCCAACTCATGTTGCCTGATCTGCTGAGTTCCTCCAGAACTTTGTGTTCTGAATGTGATTGGTAATTTGATTTGTGGTGTTTGTGTGATCCTATTGCATGTATAACAGCAACACTTGCGAAGTTAACATATGTATCCAAAATTCACTGTTTAAAATTTGATATTGTTTCAGATTAAGTATATAAATGTATTTATTCGGCATCTTTCGTGACCTGAGAAAAGCCCATATCATTTACATCCAATGAAGTGTTTTGCCAATAAAATCAGAAAATGCTGGAACATTCTGCATTACATTTGTAACCCAAAATGTTAACTGCTCCTATTTTCACAGATACTACCGAACCATCAGAGCATTTCCATCATTTTCTATTTCATTTGATTTCCGACCTGATTTTTTTGGGGGGTGGGTGGGGTGGTTTTCAAGTAGTTTGCAGTATTCCCTGTGGTAAGGTAGAAACAAGAACCAGCTGACGTCACATAAATAACATGGATAACTTGCACTGGCAGTGTTAGTCGAAGGATGAATGTTTTCCGAGTCGTGAGGCAGTTGTTTTTTAAATACATGCCAGATCAGGAAGAGTGCTCTGGATATATCACAGCAAGGTTTGGGAACAGCTCCATCCAAGACCACAAGCAATTGCACAGAATCACGGACGCAGCCCAGATCAGCACACAAACCAACCTCCTGGGTCTCGACCCAAAACGTCAGGTATTCCTTCCCTACACAGATGCTGCCTCACCTGCCGAGTTTCCCCAGCATTTTTGTCTACCTTCCCTTCTATTGAAGATGGACATAAAAATGCTGGAGTAACTCAGCGTAACAGGCAGCATCTCTGGATCGAAAGAATGGGTGATGTTTCGGGTCGAGGCCCTTCTCTAGACTGACGCCACCCAACAGTCTCGACTAATTCCTTCTATTTTCGTTGTAATCCAGCATCTGCAGTTCCTTCCTACTCCCTTCGATTGACTCCATTTACACCTCAAGTTGCCTCGGCAAGGCCAAGAGCACAACGAAGGACGAGCCACACTCTAGCCACTCCCTCTTCTCCCCTCTACCATCGGGCAAAAGGAACAGGAGTGTGAAAAACGCACACCTCCAGATTCAAAAACAGTTTCTTCCCGGATGTTATCAACTGAACCATTTTACCCACAACTAGAGAGCAGTCCTGAACTACTATCTACCTCATTAGAGACTCTCGGGCTATCTTTGATCGGACTTCATCTTGCACTAAACGTTATTCACACTATTATGTATCAGTACACCGTGGGTAGCTCGATAGTAATCACGTATTGTCTTTTCCTCTGACTGGAAGCACGCAATAAAAAAGCTTTTCAATATACCTTGGTACACGTGACAATAAATAAACTAAATTAAACTTATCCATCAGGACCGAAGATAGACGCAAAATGCTGGAGTAACTCAGCTGGACAGGCAGCATCTCTGGAGAGAAGGAATGGGTGATGTTTTGGGTCGAGACACTTCTTCACATGAGAGTCAGGGGAGAGGGAAACTTCCCTCAAGAAACGTCACCTATTCCTTCTCTTCAGAGGTGATTTGCTGAGTTTCTCCAGCATTTTGTGTCTATCTTCAGTGTCTTCACCTGCAGTTCCTTCCTACACACTTTCCATTAGGATCGACAGGTCAGCCTTTCCCTTCTCCCTCTCTTCTTCCCTGCTCACCTCTCTCTCCTCCCTCCGTCCCCCAGCCCCCGTGTGGTTTTTGCTTTTGTTACCTCGTTGTCTATCAAGGCATCGACCCGTGGGTCGCTGTGGGACATCCTGGGGATGGCCTTGGTCGCGAAGGTGTAGTTCCTCAGCTGAGCCTCGCTCCATCCCCGGTTGTCTCCGCTCTGCTGCTGCTGCTCCTCCGCCGCCATCACCACCTCCTCCTCCGCCTCCTCGCTGCCGAGTCCCGCTGCACCAGCAAAGAAACGGACGGAGATCCCGAGCAAGAAGGCGGACGGTGCGAACAAGAGGCAGAGCAGCGCCCGATGGAAGGGAAGGGAGGGGAGGGGAGGGAGGGAGATCTCTCGCCGGCGTTGGCGCCGTCCGACCGCAGCGCCCCCACCTGGCCGGTGGACGGCAGCAGCGCTTCCATTGGTCCGGACGACTGCAGTGTCCCCATTGGTCCGGACGACTGCAGTGCCCCCATTGGTCCGGACGACTGCAGTGTCCCCATTGGTCCGGACGACTGCAGTGCCCCCATTGGTCCGGACGATCGCAGCGCCCCCATTGGTCCGGACGACTGCAGTGCCCCCATTGGTCCGGACGACTGCAGTGCCCCCATTGGTCCGGACGATCGCAGCGCCCCCATTGGTCCGGACGACTGCAGTGCCACCATTGGTCCGGACGACTGCAGTGCCACCATTGGTCCAGACGATCGCAGCGCCCCCATCCGACCGGAGGACTGAAGTGCCCCCCCCACGTCGGGCCGGAGGACCGCAGCGCCGACAGCCGCAACGCAACCACCCCGCCATCGCCATCTGGCGGATGGAGGAATCAATCAGCCGCCGGGCTCAACTCCGATCTTGCGCCTGCGCAGGGCAGGTTGCTCGGCGTTGCCTCGGCGCTTGTCCGGGAGGAGATGGCTTCAACCGGCCGTTGGATTCGGGCTCTCACCCGGGGCATTACAAAGAACCTGCAACTAGCTGGGAGCTGCACCTCCGTCCGGGCTGGTGAGAGCTGAGCTTTAACTGGTGTAAGCGACAGTGGGTGGTTTAATGACATCGACCTTGGAGATGTCCGGTGTAAGGCCTGAGGTTCGGCTTCAGGCTCTGTTCAGATGGAAGGTCATCACAGATTGTCCTGCCTTGCCGAGCATAAGCTGCGTTTATTTCAGATACTATGTTCGGGCAAATGGAAGGGACCTCATTTATTATCATTATGAGTGAAAGACTGAAAGCTAAGCTGAGGGCCTGACGAAAGGTCCCAACCCAAAACGTAGCCGATTCATTCCCTTCCCTGATGCTGCCTGAGCCGCTGAGTTATTTCAGCACTTTGTATTTTGCTCAAGATTGCAGCATTACAATGTCTTATGCCTCTAAAATGTTTCTAAGTTCTCATATATCGTGGCAACTCCAATATTGAGAACAGTTTCTTCCAGGATACTCCGGAGAAGGATCGTAGACACAAGGAAATGCAGATACTGGTTTACAGAAAAAATGACACAAAATGCTGGAGTAACTTAGCAGGCCAGACAGCATCTCTGGAACATATGAACAGGTCACATTTTAGGTCGGGGCCTTGCTCTGGTCTAAAGAGGAGTCCTGACCTGAAACGTCACTTGTGTATGTTCTCCAGAGATGCTGCTTGACCCGTTGAATTACGCCAGCACTTTGTGTCTTTTTGGGGTGGCACTTTGTGTCTTTTTGGGGTGGTGAGGGTTATTTTGGTTCGTTTTTCAAAGATCCCATGATTTCCATGATCTTGGATGATCAGCTATGGTCATATTGAATTGTGCTGTTGGCTCGAAGGGCCGAATGGCCTACTCCTGCACCTATTTTTCTATGTAGCTTATTTATCAACAACAACAGCACTGCCTTTGTCAACAGGTCTGCTGATCATGCTGAGTTGATCCGAAGTGAGCTACACGTTCACCAGGTGATGAGCCAAAGTGAATTAATGCAGAATAAAAATTGAGACAGTCAATGTCACGTTGCTAGTTAATGATGAATAGATTTAGAGAGGGTCTGAAGGATATGGAGAGTTTCACATAGACCAAGAATTCTGCAGATGGGATAAAGAATCTATAGGATGAAGACCTTTTTCCCCAAAAAATGGAAATAGAAACAAAGGCAGTAGTAATAAAGAAACACCAATTACAGTAATTTGGAACGAACATGTTTAATTTTCATTTGCTACATTATGTTAAATGATTTCATAAGTTATAGGAGCAGAATTAGGTTATTCGGCCCATCAATCTACTCCGCCATTCCATCATGGCTGATCTATATTTCCCTCTTAACCCCATTCTCCTGCCTTCTCCTTATAACCCCATCACCCGTACTAATCAAGAATCTGCCAATCTCCACCTTAAAAATATCCATTGACCTGGCCTCCACAGCCTTCTGTGCCACTGAATTCTGCAGGTTCACTACCCTTTGACTAAAGACATTCCTCCTCATCTCCCTTCTAAAGTGTTTATAAATGTGAGAAAGTTCCTGTTTTTGATAATACTGGGATGCAGGCCTGCTGCGAATGTCTGATTAAAATGAACATTTTGCGATTTGTCACTTGTTCTCGTGTGTATGACCATAAAATTAAGTCTACAGAGTTGTGATGTGGGCAATTATTGCCAATTGGAACAAACTGTCTCAAAAGTCCTTTGCACAATGATGACAGGGGTGCAGGGATGCTCTGGCACCAGTAGTTCTTGATTATCCAAGATTCTATTTTCTTCTTTGGTTCCTCCATACTAGCTTCCTCCTATTAATGGTTCCCTGAGCCCGAGGCTTCCTGCTTCCAGCTTCTCATCACGTACTTCCAAATTGACATGGGGAAAACCATTAAAAAGAATTAAGTGAAATGTTAACCAAATCTTTTTCATTTGCATTTTGGTTTTGTTTCACAGCCTCTGGCCTTTCCAAGGACATGCTGCCAGGTCCATATCCCAGGACACCGGAGGAACGAGCATTAGCAGCAAAGAAATACAACATGAGAGTGGAGGATTATGAGCCATATCCGGATGATGGAATGGGGTGAGATTCTTTCTGAATAATATTGTGTACTAGAAAATAGGACATTTACAAGTTATCCTGGTATCTTTTAAGTGAAGAGGGTCTGATGTAGCCATTGAGATGGCTTCTGCAGGTCAAATTCATTTTTAAGCATTTAGATTGCAAGAGAGTGAGAAATAGTCATGTTGGCGATTAGGCTCACGGTGCCGACTCTACCATTCAATGTATATGGTTGATCTATTACTTCTGTGCCACTTTCCTGTACTAATCTGACATCCCTTAATTTGTTCATACCCAAATATATCTTGATCGCTGTATTAAATGCACTCAGAACTGAGCCTCCAGTCCCTCTTGGTTAGAGAATTCCAAAGATTCACTCTACTCTGGGAGAAATATATTTTCTCTTCTCTGTCCAGAATGATGGACATCTTATTATGAGCTGCATCATGCAACTAAACAACTGGAAATACAATCTCTGTTTAACACCTTAACAATTTTGTTGTTTTCAATGAGATCACCTCTCATTCTTCTGAACTCGAGTAAACATCACTGTACTTGAATTCTATTCATAGGGCAAACGCACTGTCCCTAGAATCAATCTCATAGTCATACAGCACAGAAACAGGCCCTTCAGCACACCATGTCCATGCCGACCATCAAGTACCACGTTATCATTGTTTGAAATCTAGCCCACTTATGGTTGTGTCACCTGCAAATTTGTAGTTGGAGTTAGGCACAAAGAATTCGGCCGCGAATGTAAAGAGAGGAGTGTAAGAGGATGAAGACGTAACCTTGCCGGGTTTCGGAGTTGAGAATTATTGAGTTGGATGTTTTGTCACATACTCTTACTGATTGTGGTCAGTGGGCAAGAGGCCATGAATGCAGTTGCGGAGGTAGGGGAGGCTGGTGAGCCTTAGATCCAGGAGTTTGGAAATGGAAATAAGGGACGCAAAGATCTGGAGTAACTCAGTGGTCAGGCAACACATCTCTGGAGAACATGGAAAGATGACATTTCGGGTCAGGACCCTTCATCAGAGTCTGAACAAAGGTCCCAACCTAAAACATCATCTATCCATGTTCTCTGGAGATGCTGCCTGACCCACTGAGTTATTCCAGCACTGTGTTCTTTTGTGTGAACCTGCCTTTGAAGTTCCTTGTTTCTACAGGTTGGAGGTGAGTTTGGTTGGAATTTTGTTGTTGAAGGCCGAACTATAGTGAATACACGGGAGTTTGACGAAGGTGCCCTGGTTATCCAGAAGTTCAATGGATGAGCTATTCAATGTTTTGTGAACTATTCAATGTTTTCTTAAGGGACTGCTATTAATTTTTTTCCTTCAATGTTATAACTTACAATGGGTGTGTAACCGCCTGAGGTAACTAATGAAGATCCAGACAAGAATCCCAAAAGTAAAACTGAAAATTTATTTTCCCCTTAATAGATTTGGTGACTACCCAAAGCTACCGGACAAGTCACAGCAGGAGCGAGATCCATGGTATTCTTGGGATGAACCTGACCTGCGAAGAAATTATGGTGAACCGGTAAGTAGCAAGAAATGTGAAGCAGCAGTCCAGATTCTCAATAACATTTTGAATTTCTGGAAACTCTCCAGCTTTGCTCCGCTTTCCTACAAAATATGTTCTAGTGAATTTCATTTTTCCTCTCTGTGCAGTTCATAGTGAATCTTAATTTGGCTCATTGTTAGCAAGTTGTAATTTATAGTTGAATGCTAATTATGAGTGTGAAGATGTTTGCTAAGTTTCATCTCATATCTGACACTGAAATCCAAGGAGGGATCTTTCTTCCTCGTGATGTAGCTAGTTGAACATCCAAGAATATGCATTTATCTATTGAGTCAGTGTCAAGTTTATCAAGTCAAGTTTATTCGTCACATACACATACGAGATGTGCAGTGAAATGAAAAGAAATGCAAAGTGGAGAAGCCAAAAAGCTTCTAACCTTTTAATTTCATCGATGAAACATATTGTACATGTTGTTCAGGAGGAAGGAAAACAGTGTTTATATTTAGTAAGCACTATTGCCTTTGAGATATCTACATGCTCATTATCTGTACTTTTGGAGGTATATGAATATCTAATACACATGCTAAAGAACTGATGAAGAAACTTTGTTTGCCCAGTGCACTGAGTGATATCAATAATTAAGCCAAAAGGTATACCAAGTTTAGACAGAACCTTCCATTTTCTTCTGTCTATTCAAACTAAACTGTACTTATGGCTTCAACTGTAATATGTATCCATCGGATCATGCTTTTAAGAAATATTTTGATTTTGTGTTCTGCTTAAAATATTTCTCCTGTTTGCTTTTTCCAGATGCATTGGGATTTTGATATGTTCATTCGTAATCGAGTTGATACCTCCCCAAGCCCCGTGGACTGGAATACTATGGTTAAGCACTTTTGCGGCTTTCTAGGATTTATGCTCATCATGTTCTACGTTGGAGAAATATTTCCCTCCTACCAGCCAGTGGTAAGCTTTTGCTATGTTAATGCCTATTTAATCTCTCATTTATAGTCAAATGTTGTCATCTTGTGAACACCGCTCAAGTGCAATGATAGGATATGAAAGGCTGAGGTGGAGAAAACCAAAATGTCTCTAATTTTCTGGGACAGGGAAGTGGGTCAAAAACCAGAGGAATAAATTATCTGGTTTACTGGGTGGAAAATGAGACATGAGGTGGACTGTGTGGAAAATGAGACCTTTTTTCTCCAGTATCTGGAATTCGCTACCTGAAATAGTTTTAGAGAAAGGAAGTTCTATCAAGTTTAAAGAATGTTTGGATATATATTCAGAAAGCTGTGCACAAAATGCACAAAACTCTGCAAGGTGCATTTAGGTTAGGCAGTTCTTTGTGGATCTGTACAGATGTAATCAGCTGATTGGCAACATTGTATGTCATAAGTTTTTTTTTTCATTTCTTTGGAAAGTTGTGAGGACAACAGAAAGACATAAAGGTCTGTACAATGGTGAAAGGTGAGATTGATAATCAAAAAAAAAAGTTAATTCAAAGCAAAGTAAGTGGTAAAGGAAATAAATAAAAATAACTGGATCAATACCACATGTGATTTTTTTTTCTATTACAAATCTCAAATTGTGGAGTACAGAGGCAAATAAATAAATGATGGGTCTTTGTCCCAAATGTTATGGAGGGCACTGTAGCTGTATGCTGACAAAGTGTATAATCAAAAATTGAGATGCTCTGTTTAGGTTTATTAGAAATAACAAAGCTGAGGACAGAGAGGTTACAGTTGGTGGAAAATTAAAATAATCATGGGACTATGTTGTGAGCAGAGAATATGAATCCCATTGGAAAATAGAAGTTCACCAGAGAAGTTATTTTGTGATCCTGATGCGCAAGGATGGAAAAAGTGATGGTATTCTTTGGTTGCTCGAGAAGGGAAGATGGCTTTGGGAGTGATTGAAATCTGTCGCCTCGGAGCAGTCTCTTCACAGTGCTGAAGGGGAATAATTTGAACATTTGATAGCAATGCAAGAACATTTACAATATAATAATTGCAAATTGTAATGATGACAACATTTCCTTTCAGGCTCCTAAACAATATCCTTACAACAATCTTTACCTGGAGAATGGAGGTTCGCCTGATGAAGAACCACCCAAAGTGCACAACTATGTTATATGATTATATTTCTGTGGCAGATTACAGGGTATGTGTACAATTATGTGTACAATGAATAATGGACTAAAGAACATTAATAAAATTACCATCATATTTATGAAAATTATATTCCAATTACTTTGGAGGATGACTCCAGTGGCCATTGTGGAACAGATTTAACATGTACAGAAGGAACTAATCCATAACATGGGTTGTTCCGTTGCTTTTCACACAAACTACTATTTGCTATGAGTTAGAACTGTCAGAGCTGATTTTGTTGTGGTTGCATTCTGTTTTTGTGGTATTGCCTTTCTGTTCAGTTGGGCCATATCCATCCATCTCAGCCTTTAATATACACAAAGATCCTGTCCCTACAGTGTTGTGTGACATAGAATTCTGAAAACTCACACCCCTCAGAAAATAAATTCTTTCTCATCTCAGTCATAAATGGGATCCCCATTTTGAGAACTTATCCTCCAGTTTTGGACTGTCTTGGAAGACCAAACATCCACAGCTTTTACTTTGCCCAGACCATTAAAAAAATCTTACGTTTCATTGAGATTGCCTCTCATTATTTACTCACCACAAAGAAGAATCTCTACTTCTCTAAATTTGTTTAGCCTTATCTCGTAGAACGATTATTCCATACTTAGGATCATCTGAGTGCACCTTCTCTGAAATGCCGCTAATGAAATAAAATCTTTCTTTAAATAGGGAACTAAAATTGTTCACATACTCTAAATGTGGACAAACTCATGCCATTTACATCTAGGACTTCCCAACTTTTATGTTCCAACTCCCTTGCCAACAATAGACAATACCCCATTCCTGCCTTCTCCCCATATCCCCTGACTCCACTATATTTGTAAGAGCCCTATCTAGCTCTCTCTTGAAAGCATCCAGAGAACCTGCCTCCACCGCCCTCTGAGGCAGAGAATTCCACGGACTCGCCACTCTCTGTGAGAAAAAGTGTTTCCTCGTCTCCGTTCTAAATGGCTTACTCCTTATTCTTAAACTGTGGCCCCTGGTTCTGGACTCCCCCAACATCGGGAACATGTTTCCTGCCTCTAGCGTGTCCAAGCCCTTAACAAAATAAGGGGCAACATTCCATTAGCCTTTCCTATTATTACGCTTGTTTACTCATTTTCAGTATTTTATGCAAAAGGACCCCCAACTCCTGTTGTGCTGCAGCTTTCTGCATTTTTATAGCTATATTTATTTGCTTCCAAAATAAACAATGTCATGTTTTCCCACATTATTTTCCAAATGCCAACTTTTTGTGCAAGGCATTTTCATTTAACTTATTAATATCTCTGGAGGTTGATAATATCCTCCTCTCAACTTACTATCCCACCAACCTATTTTTGTATTGTTCAAAAATGTGGGTTTTGTACATCTGGCTTCCTTCTAAATCGTGATTATGTTTGGTTAACAGTTGCAATCCCAACACTTACAGGTTATCAAGTTACAATGTATCCAAGGATTCCCCATTTCAGAATTTGTACCTTGAGTTACTACCAAGTCTGTTTGTTTGGTCCTGTTTTCTTAGGGGCACAGTCGTCGTCCAGATTTTAAGTGTATCTGAAAGGAGAATGTTGTACATACTCTGCAGGTCAGGCAATATCTGGAATAAAATAAATAGTATTACAGTATAATTATCTTTTATCTGTAATAGCCACCTCTAATACAAACTGGAAAGAATCATTGTCTGAAAATGGTGAATTCAAAAGCTGTAGCTGAGGGTTACACCGTGCCAGCTGGAACATGAGATGCTGTTCTTCAAATTTCTATTAAGTTTTGTTGCAACAGTGCAAGAGGTCAAAGATTAATGACAGAAAAATGGAAGATTAGCACCACCCTTGCATTCTGAACACATTTTGCAAAGCAGTCACTTTTGTTTCTCAAGTGTATTCTATTGTGAACACTACGTGCAGTACACTAAATCAAAAGAAGTACAAGTGAATCACTGTTTCACCTGGAAGGAGTGTTTTGTGATAAGTGGAAATGGTGAATCTTCTGATTTTGAAATGAAAAAGTGGCAAGAGCATAGACGGATTAGGGTGCTTTGATTGTAATGATGATTAACATTTTCGAGATTCTGGAGAGATCCCAGAAGATTGAAAAGTAGCACATGTAATGCCACAATTCAAGTAAAGAGGGAGACAGAAAGCAGGAAACGACAGTGAGTTTGCGTGACTGTCATTATAAAATGCAATAGGAAGTAATAACAGTTTCCAAGCTTAAATAGAGTTAAAAAATTTAGTAAAATCACAAGCAGTCTCAACATTTTTTTTTGTTTGACAAATTTGTTGGAGTTCTTTGAGGATTTATTGGTCCTCCGCGGGTTAAGAGCACCCGACTGATGGATACCCAATATATACCATTCTTTAGTCAGAGGGTAGTGAATCTGTGGAATTCTTTGCCACCAAAGGTTGTGGAGGCCACGTCAATTGATATTTTTTAAGGCAGAGATAGATACATTCTTGATTTGTACAGGTGTCGGGGGTTATGGGGAGAATGGGGTTAGGAGGGAGAGATAGATCAGCCTGATTGAAATGCGGAGTAGACTTGATGGGCTGAATGGTCAAATTCTGCTCCTATCACATGACCTTGCGAGTTTGGGTAAGCATGGGGGAGGGATTTACCAGATGCTACAGAGCTGCAGACATCTGCTGGGTGGGTACGGGGAATTTCCGCGAGCCTTCTCTCCCCACACCCAAACTTTTTTGTGTTGTTTCTATAACTACCTCCTTAACGAGGAATTTTATTACTGAAACAGATGGCCGCAGCGGTGGATGGAGGAAATCAATGGTGCTGGTGAGTGGGCTGTGATCTTGCCCCCGTGCCCTCGGAAACACTCTGGGTGTTCCGAGTTCGGCTCTGGGAAATGCTTCAGGGCGCAGATGCTGAGCGCTGGCCTTGTGAGCCATGATCATTTACCATATTAATTATTTCAACTCCATCTAGTAACAAATCCACCACGCATGGGGTTTGCAGGTTGATGTCTGCATCGCGGTGTTAGTGGAGTGGTCCGCTGGAAGCCTGCAGCAGTCTTGGGCACAATTAGATTGGGCCCTGCTCCAAGTGACTGAATGCGCTGATCAAATGCAGCCTGCAGTGGCATGGAGAGGCGGAGCTGCGGTGAAGGACATCAACACATTGCCTGGCCAACCCTGCAGCCTGGACAATGAACCTTTATGGCCAATGTAAGACTCCCAATTTTTTAACAACTTTGCACTTGAATGGCACAAGATGGTGCCAGAAACGTGGCGACTCTTACATGCTGTCTCAGTGTAATCTATTATTCCCACACTCTTATATTTGGCACTCTTTCTAACAAAAGATCTTCAAACTAAAATGTTGTTTCTCTGCAGATGCTGCATGATCTAGTGAGTATTGACAACATTTTATCTTTCCCATGTCGAGTTGTTTATTGTCACATACATAAGAATGGTGAGGTACAGGTGCAAAGAAAATCTTGCTTGTAAAAGCATCACATACACACACAAATGTGAATCACATACACATTCTGTATTACAGTAAAGACAAAAAGAATGTGCAATAAAAAAAACATGATAGGAGTGCAAACCACAATTAGTAAACAAGTCAATGGTAGTGCAAGAGAAGGTCCTTTGCTGAGGTAGGATTTGGGCTGAGCAAATCGATTCAAGAACCTGATGGTGAAAGGAAGTAGCTGTTCTTGAACCTGTTGGCTTGGGACTTCGGTCTTCTGAATTACCTGCCTGATGGTAGCAGCGATAGGAATACTGAAGATCCTTGATGACAGATGCCTGTTGAAGCAGTGTTTCGTGTACATTTATTTCCTTCCTGTAAATAGCTTGCTTGCTTTCAGATTGGATGGGTGGGAAGATACATACATTATTTGTTTGGTGAAACGTTGCCACGGGTATTTTGACCACCACTGCCGGGAACCTTCACCAAGATGGCAAACTCAGGACCTCCTCCCCTATATGGCAACGCAAGGTGTCTTTCACCAAGATGGCGACCGCAGGACTCCTTCCCCAATATGGCGACCCCAGTGTTCCCCAAAGACACTAGAGGAGCTCCTCTAGTATCTTTGGTGTTCCCTTCCCAAGATGATAACCCCATGACTACTTCACCAAGATGGCCATCCTAGGGATGCTTCCCCAAGATGCAACCCCAGGATCCTTCACCAAGATGGCCATTCTAGGGATCTTTCCCCATGATGCAACCCCAGGGATCCTTCACCAAGATGGCCACCGTAGGGATCTTTCCCCAAGATGCAACCCCAGGATCCTTCACCAAGATGGCCATTCTAGGGATCTTTCCCCATGATGCAACCCCAGGGATCCTTCACCAAGATGGCCACCGTAGGGATCTTTCCTCAAGATGCAACCCCATGGATCCTTCACCAAGATGGCTACCATATGGATCCTTCCCCATGATGCAACCTTGGGGCTCGTTCACCAAGATGTCGACGGCAGAGGCCGGCCCACCGGTCACGTGCGCGCGCCGGAGCGGAGGCTGCGCGCCGGCGCACTTGCCACGTCGCGGCGGCAGCGGGCGGGCGGGCAGGTCGTGGATCTCCGTCAGCGTCCCCACGGTAAGCGGCAACCGTCGCGATGGCGGCAGAGGGGCCGGGCCGTGCCCCGGTCTGCCCGCCCGCCCGCCGCGCTGCGTGGTCGCTGCGAACCGGGGGTGCGCGGCTGGGGCAGGGGGCTGTTGGCCTGCATCCCTCCGCAGGCCCCGCGGCTGCTGTGTGACAGCACGGAGAGCTTGAGGGAGGGCTTGTCACCTTAGCCGTGATTCGTGTGCACCACCACCCACTCCCCCTCCTCCCCCACTTCACCACCCACTCACCCTCCTTCCCACCCTTCACCCTCCCTCCCCACCCCCCCCACTTCACCCCTCCCCCACTTCACCCCCTCTTCCACTTCCCCCTCCCCCCCTCCCCCACTTCACCCCCTCCCCCACTTCACCACCCTCCCCCACTTCACCCCTCCCCCACTTCACCACCCTCCCCCACTTCACCACCTCCCCCACTTCACCCTCCCCCCACTCACCCCACCCCCCCACTTCCCACCTCCCCCCTTCCCCTACCCCCCCCCACCACCCTCCCCCACTTCACCACCCTCCCCCACTTCACCCCTCTCCCCCACTTCACCACCCTCCCCCACTTCACACCCCTCCCCCACTTCACCCCCCCCCCCCCACTTCACCACCCTCCCCCCCTTCACCCCCCCCCCCCACCCACCCCCTCCACCACTTCACCACCCCCTTCACCACCCTCCCCCACTTCACCTCCCCCCACTTCACCACCCACCCCCCCCACCCCCACTTCACCCCTCCCCCACTTCACCCACCCCTCCCCCACTTCAACCCTCCCCCACTTCACCACCCTCCCCCACTCACCCCCCCATCCCGACCCTACCCTTCCCCTATCTCCCCAGCTACCCTCACGTTCCTCACCCTCCTCCGCCTGTTCCACTCTACCCAACACCCACCCCCCCCCCCCCCCAGTTCCACACCACCATCCCCCCACCCTCCCTCACATCCCCCTTCACAAATCCTCACCTCCTCCTCCCAGTCCCGCACTCATAGTTACCCCTGAGCTCCCCTCTCAAACCTCACATCCCCTCCTGTCCCTCCCTCTATCCACCCTGTTCGCTCTATCCCGTCCCGGTCTATGCTGTCCCGGCACCACCCCGCCCCCATCCAGTCCCAGTACCCACCCCGTCCCAAGCCATCCATCCCAGCAACCCCTCATCCCGTCCCATCCCATCCTATCCTGGAACCTCATCCGTTCCTGTCCTGTACAATCACCCTCCCCCATTCCATCTTGTAATTCCCACTCTCGTAGTCTCGGACAACATCCAGCCCCTGTTCCAGGACCCCCCCCCCCGTCCCCATTCTAGGACCCCCCCCCCCCCCCCCCCCCCGTCCCATTCTAGGACCCCTCCTATTCCATCCCATCCTGTTGCTCCCTCCCCCATTCTATAATCTATAAACGTTCACTTCTTTGGGATATGGGAGTTAACCGGAGCACCTGGAGGTAACCCACTTGGTCAGAGGGAGAACATGCAAACTAAACACAGACAGCACCCTAGGTCACAATCCAACGCAGATCTCTGGTGCTGTGAGACAGCAGCTCAATCAGCTTCACCACTGTGTCGTTGACTTACTGTTTTATATACAGACGTTCTCCACAATTTGAGATTTGTAATATAAAAAAATCACGTGGATACAGTGCACATTGTCAGATTTTCATAAAGGCCATTTTTATACATTTGGTTTCACCATGTAGAAATCACAGCAGTGTTTATACATAGTCAGGGCACCATAATGTTTTGGACACAGCAATGTCATGTAAATGATAGTAGTCATATTTAGTATTTTGTTGCATATCCTTTGCATGCAATGACTGCTTGAAGTCACCAGTTGCACGGCTTCTTCTCTGGTGATGCTCTGCCAGGCCTGTATTGCCGCCATCTTTAGCTTATGCTTGTTTTGGGGGCTAGTTCCCTTCAGTTTTCTCTTCAGCATATAAA
>NC_073410.1:12265000-12485000 GCF_028641065.1 Leucoraja erinaceus | reverse complement strand
CAAAATTACTGAACCGACAAGTATATTCTACACGTGTATTCTAGACAGGCAGTTGGCTTAATGAGAGCAATTTAAATCTTTGTCCAGAGGCTGTAATGTACTGGAAGCTAAAGTTGTCACTAGATAGAAATCTAAGGGAGAATGTAGGACATACAACCATAAGACATAGGAGCAGAATCAGGCCATTCGGCCCATTGCCTAGCTTCACCATTCAATCATGGCCAATCTAGTTTTCCCTTTTAGCCCCATTCTCCTGCCTTCTCCCGGTAATCTTTGATCCCATTACTAATCAAGAACCTATCAATCAATTAAACAAAATCTTGTGGGGAAAAAAGCTTGAAGGAATACGAACTATGGCACAGATGGATAAAAACGGTCTCTGTTAGTCATAGAGCCATAATGCATGGAAACAGGACCTTTGGCACATCTCATCTATGCCAACCAAGATGCCCCATATAAGGTGTGTAGGAAAGAACTGCAGATGCTGGTTTAAATCGAAGATAGACACAAAATGCTGGAGTAACTTCAGTCTGAAGAAGGGTCTCAACCCGAAACGTCACCCATTCCTTCTCTCCAGAGATGCTGCCTGTCTTGCTGAGTTACTCCAGCATTTTGTGTCTGCCCCATACAAGATAGTCCCATTTAGCCAAAGTCCAAAGGAGATGTGCACAGCGAGGTTTCTAACCAAGATGTTCCAGTGGGAAGATAGATACTGAAAATTGTGGAATAAATATTCAAACAACTTATTGATAAAGTTAAAATAGGAAGAAAATTGAAATTAATGGATAAGTTTAACATCAAGCCAGGAACCCTGTCTGCCTATTATAGGCTGTGTTATAAGAAAGGGGGGAAATGGTGTGGAGTTAAAACCTAGAGAATAGAGTTCTTGAACCAATAACTACTGCCCTCAAGGAAATTTGCAATTCTTATTCCAATTCGATTTTTAGCTACAAAATTGCTACAATATGATCTCAAGGGGCAAGTCACTCAGTCAGCTGCCGGGGACAACATGCACACAAGGCAAACATAGTTTTCAGAATCTAAGGAAAGTTGTAGTCATACTTATGCCAAAATATAATGACTTCCCTACCTTCCCATGTTACATCAATGTTTATGAGATGTTTCAAAAATCATGGTTTCATGGTTCAAAACTCAAACCCAGACCCAAACTCAATTCGGCTTGTTCAGTCATCCAGGATTCAAAATAGGAGTTATAGGAACAGGAAACCTCTCCTTACAATAACATGGCCTTTGGCTAGTACAGGTAGTTCTGCTAAAATACCCGTTACCACAACACAAACAACAAATTGTGGAACACCGTTTGCATATGCGGGCCAAATTAGTTATAACACAATATTGATCGGGAACTAGGTACCACTTATACTGGAAACTGAGAAGTAGACTTAGAAAGCCGTCTTAGATTTACGCAGAACAGAGGGTATATAATTTCCACACAGTAATCAGACACCATTGTCACTTAAATGTACAACTGCTACTTTATCCATGGGTGGCGTTTGAAATTAACAATCGCTTCTATTAATAAATAGTCTGAAGAAGGGTCTCGACCCGAAACGTCGCCCATTCCTTCTCTCCCGAGATGCTGCCTCACCCGCTTAGTTACTCCAGCATTTTGTGTCCACCTTCACCTCAATGGATACTTGTGCAACAATACTATGTAGCAAACGGCATTTATTTTAAAAAGACCTTCACTTTTGTAAGGAAGATAGACGCAAAAAGCTGGAGTAACTCCGCGGGTTCAACGTTACATCATTTTTGTAAGCCCTGCAGGAAAAATACCTTTGTTATAGAGTCTGAAACTGTAGCTCCAAACTCTCTTTTGCCCCATCGATACAATTTGGCTTTATGGTATGAAATTCTATAACACGTGGTTTCTTAAGAATGCTTTTAGTGAAACTATCCACATCTCAAAGGATTTTTGATGAAGATCAAACAGCTCATGCACCACCCTCTCTACAGGTTTCTGCTCCCTTGCCTCCCACAAACAGCCTGAAGGGTCCTGAACTGAAAAGACACCTGTCTATGCTCTTCAGAGATGCTGCCTGACCTGCTGAGTTACTCCAGCATTTTGTCATTCGTGATAAAACCAGCATCTGCAGTTACTTGTTTTCACAGCTCATGATAGAACAGCTTTGGATCTTTCTTACAATATTAATGATGTAAAAGAAAAATGCAGCTCAATATTAATTCACCGGATTTTAGTCATTTCTCCCGTGCGCCCATCATTTCTTACCCCATCGTGCCAAGAGTTGGGTTTTTACAATTGGCTAGACTTGTTTTACTTCCAATGGCCATAGTGTTTGGTCAATGTGTTAGCATACCTTCTTTATAAGCTTCCACAATCCTGTGGATTTCGTCATTATTGCGAGATGCTAAGATTTCAACCAGGATGTTCTCAGATGTCCCAGCACCCTGAGGAAAACAAACGATTAAGGAATCATACTCTAGATTGGAGACAAAATATGTCATCATTCAGTCATCCCACTAGAACATGTCCCAAAAGCCTTTCTCCAAATTCTTGGTATGAATACACACATTTGGATAGGATTTTCAGACCAGTTGTCAAGGCATTAACCTCACTGGGATAATGCTTTACCTCAGTTATCCTTGGTCACAGCCTAGCTAGACAGAGAAAGTCTGAAATCCCAAATCTTGAATCATCCAATTTTCAAATCCTGTTAATTCCAATAGTCTATTGCCACAGAAGGCTGTGGAGGCCAAGTCAATGGATATTTTTAAAGCAGAGTTATATTCCTGATTATTGCAGTGTCAGGGGTTATTGGAGAAGGCAGAGAATGGGGTTAGGAGGGACAGATAGATCAGCCATGATTGAATGGTGCAGTAGACTTGATGGGCTGAATGGCCTAATTCTGCTCCTATCACTTATGACCTCCACTTTTCTGTGGGGTATAAATGAGAATGGGTCAATGCATGCACCAGCTGGGCAGCAGAAGCAGCTTAAAGGTGACCCGATGCAGGTGTACAACATTTAGGGGTACAGACACATTTTGGACAGCAAGATTTGTTTTTAAACACCAGACTTCCAAAACCACAGGGGAAAAGAATCAGAACACAGTTGACTCTGGAACTGCCCGAGGTAGTAGATACAGGTCCAATAACAAAATTTTAGTAGCTAGATGAGCACTTGAATTGCCAAGGCAACAAAGAGTGCAGGTGAAGGGCTGATAAACGAGATTAGTGCAAATGGGACATGGTGGGATGGGGGACTTGTGTTGCTTGATTCTATGACAAATATCGGTTCTTCCCCATATTTTGTCACCCAACCTTCAAAATAAAACCCTTATCAAGCAGATGCTATATTTCTCAGGTGCCAGAATAACCCGATATCAGGCAGGCTCTCCCTCAGATTGCCCTGATGTCATACAGTCTGGGTACTATAATGTAATAGTTATAATAAAGTGCTGGATAGCTAGTGTTTCTTTGGTTGGAGTGAAGTAGCGAAGTTTACCGATACTCATTGAAATGCAGCAAGTTGTGATCATTATGGAATCTTTTAAAAACTCAAATACTATTAACTGGAGCTTCTACCTCATTGATTTTGGCCAACGGGCAAAGACATTCCCAGATCTACCCGTCTCTTATATACTCCAACAGTTTATTAATGTTCAGATGATGGGAAAAGACAGTAAGCAAGTCCCTCAGGATTCAATTAGATCAAAGGCACAGATCTGCCTGTGGCTAAATGCAAAACGATTGGAATGTGTTAAAAGAAGAAAATGTTTTAAAAGGAACTGCCATGTACCACAAGTATAGACACCATGAGAGAAAGGATGCAGACAATCTAATTATATGGTTGAGGCAGTCAGTCGATGAAAAGAAATGCATTTATCTGGTGGATGGCAGATTTACTCCCTTTAAAACACTGATGTGCACGTCTACCCTTATTTGACCTTGTGTACCGACAAATTATAGGAATTCCAGGTGGAGATCGATGTACACGTCACAGATCTAAAGTTCCATGTGCTGAGGAAGAGACATGTACAATCAACTTGTAGCCATTAGTCAAACTGCAGGTCTTCTAGCCATTACTCACCGTAGCAATACACAAAGCTACACACCATCTCCTTGGTAAGGAAGCAGATGTGAAATGAGCAGTTACATCAGTGATCAACAGTAAAGAGCCCGTCCCACTTTCACAACCTTATTCATGACCTCTGCCGAGTTTGCCCTTGACTCATACTTGCAGCATGGCCGTCACGAGGTCGTAGGTAAGGTCGTGATGCTAGTCGTAGGTACTCGTGGCATCAAGTAGGTCGGGGCGTTTTTCTAGCCCGATGAAAAATGTCCACGAGTAAAAAAAGGTCGTGAATTAGGTCGTGAAAGTGGGACTGGCCCTTACTCAAGACATTCCAAGGCACAGATTTTAAAAACGTCCACATTTTTGACCACAGCCCCTTTCATGGAGACCTTCACTGCAGCTAAAATAATGAGCCATCTTCAGGGGAGCAGTTTGCACTTAAACAGAAAGCAATGAGACACCGTTCTTAAGGTTCTGCATTCAATTCCAGAAATTAATGATCAAGATCTGAATTTGCTTCTTTGCTTCTATACCCATCACCAGTATTGTGCTTGGTATGGATAATCATTCCTTGCCATTGGTGTCTATAGCAGATCAGCATCGTATAAACTGCTTAAGCTGTTTAAGGGCATGATCGCCTAACTCAATGAATTGATTTTTTTAAAAAAAATTAAACTTTAGCAAATTGCAATTTTACAAATTCTAAAAACAATATCGTTTTAAAACTGTTTAGACGTGCCAGCACATACAACTACAAATAAATAAGCAGTGCTCATTGTATAGAGCAAAACAATGTAAATAGTTTGATCTCAAGCCGGGTGTTGAGCAGCCAGGTTGTTGCCAGCAAAACAATGTGCTGAAGTAACTCAGCAGGTCGGGCTACATCTCTGGAGGGAATGGACAGGTGACATTTCGGGTTGGGTGCCCCGAGACTGATGGATGGATTCTAGTTTGTGTGAATAAGATAATGTACTTGGCCAACTGATCACACATGTAAAGTTGCAGTTACCTTTATGGCATCATGCAATTCCTTGGCATCATAGCGATGGGGAGGAAGCAGGAGAGCTACAATTAGGGACTCAAACTTTCCAGACAGCTCGGACATCAGATCATCGACCAGGTCCTGTAGGAGCAAAGATGACAGATGAGTACTGTGGCAACACAAAATAGCAACGTAATATCTAGAACAGAGCCAGCATTTCAGATTATTCAGACTAATTATATTCTATTTTACCGTATGCAGATATGCGGTACTTTAGTTCTTTACTGTCCCGCAAAAGCATCAATGTAATTTGCCTCTATACCTACCCCAGAGCTAAGCATGATGACCACCTAACCAATCTCTAAACACAAATGTTTGCATGGACATCTGCAAAGTATCTGAGCTCGACTCAGAATTGGGGGAAGAAATTATTCCAGAAGCAGTACTTCCATTTGAGCACTAGGGCGGCGCTGTGTTAGCGGCAGCCTTGCACGCAGCCCTTCTGTCCTTTCGACTTTTGTAAATTATTTTTAGTGCGTCTAAATGTATGATTTAATGTTTGTCTGTATGTTTTATGTGTGTGTGTGGGGGTGGGGGGAGGGGGGGAAGAAATATGTTGAAACCGTTTTCAGCCACGTACTGCGACAAATTTGCGATTTTTCTCCTTGTTGCATCTTCGCCCTGCCTCGCGCCCTAACAACTGGTTTAGTGCGGCCTTTCCACACCGGAGACGGGCCCAGAGTTTCAGCAGCAGGTGCGCCGCGGACTTACCATCGCGGAGGCTGGGATCCCTTACCGGGAATCGCCAGAAGAAGTGCTCCGACTGCTGGCTTTTACATCGTGAAGCCGCGGTCTCCGGTAAGAAGCGGCCCATTCGGGAACGCCAAGCCGCGGATTGCGTTCAGATCCATTGTGATGGATTCCACTGCGATGGATGGTTATGCTAAACTGTATCGTGTATTGTGTTCTTTTTACTTGTATTGCTTTATGGTGACTCAAATATCACCGTACCTTAATTGGTGCATGTGGCAATAAAGGTGACTTTAAACTTGAATTAGAGAGGAACTTGAGGCATGGGAGTTCTGGTATTGCCAGTTTTTTTCCTACCTCCAACGCACCATCTTACCTCTGTATTATCCAGTGCAATAGTCCCACAGGATTCTACCCATCCCACACCCCAGCAAACCACGATTGGACTCCCAACCATAAGTCAATAACCCCACTCTCACCATCGACGGCACCACTGTCTCCCCATCTCCCCAGCCCCGCAACCTTGGCGTGATCTTTGATTCCACCCTCTCCCTTGAGCTTCACTCCGCCATGTCATTAAAACCTCCTTCTTTCACCTCTGCAACATCGCCAAAATCAGACCCTCTCTCACACCTCCCGCTGCTGAAAGACTCATCCATGCCTTCATCTCCTCCCGACTAGACTACTGCAACTCACTTCTCCTTGGCATCAGCTCCACCTACATCAACCAACTCCAACTGGTCCAGAACGCAGCCGCCCGACTCATCACCCACACCAAATCCTGGCATCACATCACTCCAGTCCTCAAACAACTTCACTGGCTTCCCATCTCCCACTGGATCACGTACAAAATCCTGGTCCTCACCTACAAAGCCCTCCACCATCTGGCCCCCCCATATCTCACTGACCTCCTCTCCCCCTACCACCCTCACCCTCAGATCCACATCAGCCGGTCTCCTCTCCATCCACAAATCCAACCTCCGCAGTTTTGGGGACAGAGCCTTCTCCAGGGCTGCTCCCAGGCTCGGGAACTCCCTCCCCCAACTGATCCGCAATTCCGTGTCCCTCACCATCTTCCAGTCCCGCCTCAGGACCCATCTCTTCACCTCTGCCTATCCTTAGCCCCACGTCCCCCTCCCTTTTCATCTGTGCATTAATTGCCTCATATTGTGTTTCGAATTGAATTCTGTCTTTAATTTGTGTACTAGTCATGTCTCTACTATTTATTTCATTCCGCTTACATGTTTTTCCTCTACTTGCTAAAGTTTTGTAAGGTGTCCTTGAGACTCTTGAAAGGCACCCATAAATAAAAAATTTATTATTATTATTATTATGATGTCAAAGAAAGTTATGGTGGCACATCCTCAAAAAGATGTACAATTCTAATTTGGTCATACTCTGGGCCACAGGTGCACTGATGACAGGGAATGAGGATAGAAATTAAAAACAAATAGATGGGACTAACTAGTAAACACTGAATTTCATACCAAGTCTGTATTTGGGATGCTTTGATACATTGGAATTTACACCCCTGGTTTAGAATTAAATAATTGAACAAAGATCCATGTTCCAATTGAATCTACAATCCTGCACATTTTGCTTCCTCTAATGTTTCAGGATTTAGTAAACTTAACTGCAAATAATGCACCTTGCATGCCGGTGCAAAGTTTATGTGAAGAACTCAAATACATTTATCTGTATTTATTACAAATGCATGGGGCAAAAGTCCAATCTTTAAAACAGCACCTGTTCACTCATTTCAGTACCAGCTTCACTTGAACATTATTCCATTGCTTCAGGTGACATTGTGGGTTGCAGTTATCGTTTACTAAAACATCTCAATTGCCTTCTCTACAGAAACAAGCTAGTTCTTCATCCCAGCTTCATGTCTTCAATAATCTATGAACTTATCACCTCAACCATTCCATGAATGGAATTTCCTCTCCACACTATGTATGTTTCAGTATGTGCATGTGGTTCTGTAAACAGTGGTTAATTATACTTTACCTTTCCAATTACGGTTTTGTAGCCAACGATAATATCCTGCCGTTGGGCATTACTTCTCTGCGTCAGTAGATCCAATATGATATCTTCATCCGTTCCTGCCAACAAACATAATGGTTTTAGAATTTACTGCTGAACAGTGACCAGAGGCAAGAATCTCTTGCCCAATCTGAATATGTAGTGCGAGCCATAAATGTCATACATTGCTGCTCATGACAAAGAATGCAGCCGCAATTGGAGGCTTTTGCAGGCTTTGGTGATAAGGGAAGAGGAGCTTTAACTAGCACCTAACCCACTTACACCTAGGCTTGATGTTGTCAACAGATGCTGGCTTCCATCTTTTTTCCCCCAATACTGACATTTGCTAGACGGAGTGCAAGGTGTGCAAATCAACAGGTTTCCTCCGACTCACCCAACTCTAATAACAAGAATATCCCTGAAGGAATTGTTAGAAGATGTAAAAGAGTTTCCTTATTTGACCCTTGCATTCAATATTCATTGGGCAATTTACATCGATTCCACTTAGACGTCAATTTTGGACCCAATAGCTGCTTCATAAGCTGCTTCATAAGACATCAATTAAACAAGAAGGATATTGGCATAGGTCTATCCATAGACAGATTATCAGAGGGTCCGTTTGGTCTTGAATTGAATTGAATTTATTTGTCGTTCAGACCTTTCGGTCTGAACGAAATTTCATTTCCCTGCAGTCATACATATTTTAAAAAAAATGACAAAAACACACAATCAACACAAATTTAACATCCACCACAGTGAGTTCACCAAACATCTCCTCACTTGGTCATTTAAACAGGACAGATGGCTCATTGAGTCTTCTATTGTACAGTTTAACCATTTTTAAAAAACAGATCTAGGTTTTTCTCAAAACAAAAATATTGAGATCTCCAGAAGGCCTTATATATTTTCATCTACAATGTTGAACAAAGTAGGTATTCAAGAGGGAAGCTTTAGTACCTAGAGAGTAGCAAGTTCAACACATTTCCATAACTATGGAAAATAGCAGGGGAATAGAACAGAAGTTAACAACAGTGCATGATAAAGTGAGAGAGGATAAACATGGTATCTTTGGGACAAACAATGACTCGTGCACAAATCACTGTGCACAAATAGAAAACAAACTATTGTTGCTTACCAAAGCCTTTCATGGCCTTGTGAAGGATCTCAGCATCTTTATTGGCATCAAAACCTGGAAAATCATAGATGGTGCCGTTGGTCCTTCCCTAAGAACAGACCATCCATTAAAATGTTTCTCCATAAAGAATTATGATTACAAGAAGACAACACTACATACAGATTAAAGCAAACTTTCCAATCCCATCTCAGCGTTTGGTTCACTGAGTAACTGAAGTGTGAAGGGCCTGTTCCACTTTCACGACCTAATTCACAATCTTTTTTACTCGTGGACATTTTTCATCAGGCTAGAAAAACCGACTTGATGCCACGAGTACCTAAGACTAGCATCACGGCCCGCTACGACCCACCTATGACCTCCTACGACCTCGTGACGGCCATGCTGCGAGTACAAGTCAAAGGCAAACTCGGCAGAGGTTGTGAATTAGGTCATGAAAGTGGGACAGGTTTAACACTGCACAAGTTACCAGATTTAATCTTAAAATTTATGGCGTTTTCATCTTTGCAAAGAATGATGCAAGTGCAACATTGATGGTTATAAAACCAGCTTCTCCATCAGTAACCCACACACAGATATTGACAAGGGCAGAATACAAGGAAGGCTCCTGTCTAAACAGCCACACAAATTTAAAAAAACAGCCTATTACACAAGTGAACCTACATATCCAGCTGACATTTGGGCAAGGCTACAGAGGTAGAGGATCTTCTTTTGTCAATTTTACACCAGCACAGAACAAGGCATTAGGTTGATAAGTTAATGCAAAAGACATAAAAACAAAACATAATGGAAATACTATCAGGTTGCATCTCCAAGAAAAACAGAGTCAGTGTCCAAAAGATAGTTTCCAGAACTTAATTTGAATTTCATCAAACTCAAAGGCAAACACAGCAAAACTTGTTTTTGAGCGAGTCAAATTAATAATTCTGCATATCCTGAGCACGGTGCATATTCAAAACCACTCTACATCAAGAACACACCCTTTGGTATGGTAATAAAGCAAATAGGTTTAAATTACTTTCAACGTGGCATTAATACTCTGCCCAGCAGTTCACATTCCACACGGACATAAACCTTGTACTAGCACCTATAACCTTGAGATATAGCAGTCTGAGGGCTACTTCTTCAGAGGTAGGAAAGTCAACTAAGCCAACCTCAAGTGTGTGCTGCCAAAAAACTATCAATCTGTCTCCTGTCCCAAAGGGCCAAACAGGCTCCATTTCTGCCAAACAACCAAAGAGTCCGACCAACCCCAACTTGCATTTTTGAAAACTAGACTAACAGGCCTGAACCTAACCCTAACCCTCGGCACTCTCTCCCCATTTATAAGCAAATACTTAAGTGCAGAGATCCTACAGGACTGCTTTAACTCAAGGACCATGCCACCGCCATCATAGACTTTCAGTATGTGGATAGAAGACTGCCTGCCTAACAAGTCAAGCTGAGTGTTCCCCAACTGGAAACCATAGAAAACCACAAGATCTACTCACTAGTGAAGTCCAAATCTGGGACATTCAAATCAAGTGACCCTGATCCATATAAGAAATCCAGATAGCACCTTGGCAAAGCGATCAGGGACAGTTCCTGACCCTAGAGTCCCATATTAAACCACTCAGACACCAAAGTATGACAAAGCTTTCATGCTACCATAGGGTACAAAGTGAGGTCAGGCAGAAATCAGTGGCACAGGAGTAGAGTTGCTGCCTTACAGCGCCAGAGACCCGGGTTCGATCCTCTATGGGTGCTTGTCTATACTGAGTTTGTACATTCTCCCCATGACCTGCGTTGGTTTTTTCTGGAATCTCCAGTTTCCTCACATACTCCAAAGGCGTACAGGCTTGTAGGTTCATTGGCTTGGTATAATTGTAAATTGTCGCTGGTGTGTGTAGGATAGCGTTTGCACATGAGGATCGCTGGTCAGTGCAGACTCGGTGGGCTGAAGGGCCTGTTGCCATGCTGTATCTCCAAACTAAACTATGCATTTTGAGCTCATTTTGAACAGAAGATCAATGGAATGATAACACACCTTCAGGTGCACCTGTGCACAAGGTCACCGTCCCAGAGTGAAGCCACAGAGAGCAACTGGCCCGGATGGAGTCCCTGGTCATGTCCACAGATCATGATTTCTTGGTCCTCCAAAATATTCCAAATGGAATTTAAACTGGAGATTTAACACAGACCAGCGCTCAGGTGTATTTGCAAATATATATTTGGCCCTTTTCCAATCATCCCAACGTCAAAGTGAAACAAGGGGTCTCAACCAAAAAATCACCTATCCATGTTCTCCAGAGATGCCGTCAAACCTGCAGCACTTTGTACCCTATTGAGCTAGTCTTAGATTTCATTAAGAGTTTTGCCGAGGTGGAGACGGTTAAGAACTTTAAGTTCCTAGGTATAAATATCACCCCCAATTTGGCCTAGTGCAGCCACATCTATGCTAGTAAGCGCACCAAAGCCTCTGCTGTCTCAGAAGGTCAAGGATATTCAGCTTGTTGCACTGACTACTGTCCATTTATACACATGCACTTCAGCTTGGGTATGGCAACTGCTCTGCCCAAGACCACATCCAGGAAGACTTGAAGTCTAGTCAAGAATGTCTGCCATCCTGGCTATTCCTTTTCTTTTATCTTCTGGGAGAAGATATGGGAGTTTCACATCCCAGGCATCTAGACACAAGAACAGCTTCTCCACCACTGCACTACTGTTATTCACCTGTCCCACATAGGAAACCTGAACAGAAACCTCTGGAGACTTTGCGCCCCACCCAAGGTTTCTGTGCGGTTCCCGGAGGTTGCAAGTGGTTGCAGGTAGTGGAAGCAGGTGGGGAGACTGACAAAAACCTCAGGGAACCTCCAGGAACCGCACGGAAACCTTGGGTGGGGCGCAAAGTCTCCAGAGGTTTCCGTTCAGGTTTCCTAAGTGGGGCAGGGGCATTAGAATCACTGCTTTCAAACCCACTTTCAGGTGGTCCTGCCACCTACTGGTACCTGTACCTTAATCTTGCACCATTCTACTGCTTTGCACTCATCATTTATTGTTTATGATTGAAGGTATTATTAATGTATCGTTATTATTGTATATATCCCGTCTACTCTGTGAGCTTCATGCAAATTATAAATTTAATTACAATCTAACTCGAATTTTGGCAGATTAATTTCCTTCCTGGGATAAATAAAGTTGTATTGTGTCATATTTGAAACAAACATGCCGTTTATTTCTGTTCAAGAAGGAACTGCAGATGCTGGAAAATCGAAGGTAGACAAAAGTGCTGGAGAAACTCAGCAGGTGCAGCAGCATCTATGGAGCGATGGAAATAGCATAGGCAACGTTTCGGGCGTAAACCCTTCTTCAGACTGATGTAGGGTGGGTGGGGGGGGGGGGGGGGGGGGGAGCAGGAGGAGGAGGAGGAGCCATAGGGCTGAGGGAGAACTGAGAAGGGGAGGAGAGAGTGATGGATACCTGAAATTGGAGAAGTCAATGTTCATACCACTGGGATATAAACGACATTTCTGATTAGCAAAGTGCTCCAGTATGATATTGTAGAGTACTTGCAGTGTTAAACACAAGCTGATCGATTCAAAAATAGCCCGAGTGCTTTATCTCACCGTTGTGGAAAATACAGGTGTCAGAGGTTATGGGGAGAAGGCAGGAGAATGGGGTCAGGAGGGAGAGATAGATCAGCCATGCTTGAATGGCAGAGTAGACTTGATGGGCCGAGTGGCCTAATTCTGCTCCTATTACATGATATATGATGAACATTAATTTGTTATTGCGGGTGGTGTTTTCTACTGGGTCTGTTCCTGCGACGCGTCTCAATAGAAAACATCTGCGGTAGCACCCAGACCTGCGAAAGTTCAGTCTCTTGACGGGTCATGGTTAAATTGTCCGAGTCCCATTCTGGGTGTGGAGAGCTCTCTGTGCCCTGTCTGGGCAGAGGGCAGCACGGGGATATCGGTGGAGTTGGGCACCAGCCGTAGGGTAGGCACCCCTTCACGGGGGCCACTCGGCCCTACTCTCCCTGCCCCCGGTGTTGGCCGCGGCCACGTTGCAGGAGCAGCGCGGTGGAGGCGGCGACGTGAGCTCAGTCAACGGGGCGCGCCCAGCATTAGAGAGCGAGAGAGAGAGAGAGAGACACACACACGGACTGCGGGAAAAAATAGGCGACATTTCCGATGGGGCGTCCGGAAAAAAAAATGGATCACGTCCCGAAACGTCGGTCGTCTATGGTCTTGTCTGACCCGCTGAGTTACTCCAGCACTTTGCGTTCTATAGACACAGTGGGACAGGCAGAACCTCACAAAATGCTGGAGTGACTGCCCTGCTGAGTTACTCCATCATTTTGTGTCTTAATTCGGTTGAAACCAGCATCTGTGGTTCCTTCCTACACTTTGTGTTCGATGTTCATTACAGATGTTAATTTCAGCCGGGGTGGAGGAGCTGGGTGGAGAGAGGGGGTTTATATAAACAGACAAGGCAGCTTGCACCAAAGCCACAGAGAGGCGGCCATCAGGAACGGCTAGTCAGGATCAAAGATCCTATAGCAGAAGGATCTTTGGTCAGGATCGAACAGTGCAGCAAGTCCCTCCTCAAACTCGCTGTGGGATCAGATATCAATGCCGTAGAATTCATTTTATCCTCGACTTCCGCCACACCCTTGCGGAAGGCGGGCAGGCTGCCCATTGCTTTGTGTGTGTGATTCACTACAACGTTCGTAATGCAGCAGTTCCTGTCCGAATCACAAGACTACAGCTGCCCGAGGACATTTCATCGTTCACATGTGCATGACTTCGAAATTCCATAAGACTATGGAACTATGAAGACGCAGTTCCTCACAGTTCATGAAAGTTCCTGGGGGGGCCATCCCCGTGCTGCCCTCTGCCCAGAAATCTTTTTTTTCCTGTTTATATTATTCATGACTTAATGGAAGACATAAAGTATATATGATATATAATTTGTGTATTTGGAAAAATAAGAAGAACTCCATTACCTCCCAAAAATAGCCAAAAGCTCTCCACCCATGTCAAACAGGGCATTGATTAAAAGTTGTACTTTCACCACTTCAATCTATTTACGACACCAAACACACCAGTTTGGTCCTGGTCGCTAACCATTTAACTCCCCCAACCCCCATTCACCTCACTGACCTCCCTGTCCTGGGCCTCCACCATTGCCAGACTGGAAGTACAGCACCTCATAGTCTGCTTGGTTAGCCTACAACCCAACAGTATCAATGTTGAATTCTCCAATTTTAGGCAATTTCAAACTGTCATTCTCTCCTCTTTTCTCCCTACACCACCCCCTGAAATCAAGTTGGGGGGGGGGGGGGGGGGGGGGGGAGTCACAATTTAACACGATGAGAAATAATGTGACCCAATACTCACTCCACACTTAATTAAGCTTCGGTTGCACGGTTCAACACAACTTCCATGCATACATACTCCAGTCTCTCCTCACTAAACAAGGAAACTACTGGTTGTTTAAGAAGGAACTGCAGATGCTGGAAAATCAAAGGTAGACAAAAGTGCTGGAGAAACTCAGTGGGTGCAGCAGCATCTATGGAGCGAAGGAAATAGGCAACGTTTCGGGCCGAAACCCTTCTTCAGACTGATGAAACTACTGGGTCTTCCTTGGGGCCATCTAAACTCTGGAGACAGATCCCCAGCTTTTTAGTTTAGTTTTAGAGATACAGCATGGAAACAAGTTATTTGTCCCACCGAGTCTGTGCCGACCAATGATCCCCCGATACACTAGGGACAATATACAATTTTACCGATCCAATTAACCTATAAAACCAGAATGCCTTTGGAGTGTGGGAGGAAACCAAAGCACCCAAAGTAAAAAACCACGTGGAGAATGTACAAACTCCGTTTGGACAGCAACCATAGTCAGGATTGAACCCCGGTCTAAGGCAGCAACTCTATCACTGCGCCAGCTTGCTTAACCTTCTCAGCACATCGTTGTTACAAGACCCCAGGGGACAAATAGTCCAACTCATTAAGGACGGAAGCAGATGGACTAATTGCAACAACTGGAGCTTTGCTGAAATTCCTTCCAATATTTGATTCCTCCCCCCAAAATCAATTCAGGTATTGAGCCTGTACACATAGAAACATAGAAAATAGGTGGAGTAGGCCCTTCGAGCCTGCATCGCCATTCAATATGATCATGGTTGATCATCCAACTCAGTATCCTGTATCTGCCTTCTCTCCATACCCCCCTGATCCCTTTAGCCACAAGGGTCACATCTAACTCCCTCTTAAATATAGCCAATGGACTGGCCTCAACTACCTTCACAAAACACTTCACATCATGTCTCTAGCTTGACAGATGTGAGGATCTGATCTTGGTACATCATCATTCACAAGTCTACCCTTTCTTGCTCTAATGCTCTTGTAGCTTGAGATTTATTTTATACATTCAATTTACTTTGGAAAGTTATTCGTCTGCCTACAGTTCAGGTGTACACAGTCTGGATCAGATCATTGCTGTTTTCAATGAGCCCACATACTCTATAAGTACATTCAAATAAGCTTATTTGTAGATGATTTAAGAATTGTTTGATCACCATTCTGCTACAGCAGAAACCATTTCTCCATATTTACTCAATCACGCCTCTCTTCCCAAGCAAGGAATATCAGAGGTTGTACAGTTAAATGGCAGACTCCAGAATTCACAGGCTACAAATCCACAAGTTCAGTTTTGTGTTTTAAATGTTTTGGAAAATAAAAGATCGTTTTTGATATCCGATTTAAATCTCATTGTCCACAAACATTTCCACCCAAAATTCAAACAAAGATAACACAGCAATAGACTTCCTCCTCCACACTTTATAGAACAAAACCAAGTATTTTTATCTGCTTGAATTTGTGGAAACATTAAATTTTCTTTTAAGACATTTGCTAAAATGTAACAATTCCATGTGTGGCTTGACCCACTGAGCATTTCCCATTTCGGTTTCAGACCTGTGGCATTTATTTAATTAGCTCCGAGTTGCTATGCAAACATCTGAAACAAGAGAAAATCCATGGTGTGGGCATAGCGCAGAGGCAATGAATGCATTCTTGATCTTATCCCAGTTCATCTGACTGCACACTACTGCCAGCATACTGATTGCAAAGACAGAAACAGTTAGGCATGAGATTTACCCCTGCCCCAAAAAACCCCAACAACTTAGTACCGCAGCTCAAATTATTTTCAATGAACCATCACTTTTTCCATTGTTGTCTTCTTCAACAATGGGGGAAAATATCCATAGCAATTTGATAGTGGAATGTTTTTGGGGGTGGCCCAATGGCAAGTTTCTCATGACCTTCTTCCCATCGCTAAAGGTTTCTTTATACAAAGCTCTGTTCATATCCCCCTCCATCAACAAACAGACCACTCAGTTTTTCACTACTAGGAAAAAGAGTAGGGAGACAAAAATAATTTGGCAGCAAGTGGGCGGGGGTGAAAGAAATTAAGAAAAATGATTATTGGTCAAGGGTCAACTGAGGGAGTGCATGCCACTTTAGTTACGATAAGGTGTAATTTAGGAGAAACAAACAGAAATACGCAGCCTTCTTTTATTCAAACAAACAATTAAGAACGTACACACTATGCCATAAATACACTATGCCAGAATAATTACTATCCTTGAAAGGAATTTTGTCATATACTTAGTAACACTGCCATCAAGAAAGTTTTCCGTAAATTGCAACATTTTCTAAAGAAGTTGGTTTGCAACTTTAATTCACTGGCATGAGAGTAATGACACGCTAATGAAAATAAATTGTAGCCTTTAATGGTTAATATAGCTACATTTGTTGCAATCTTTCATTGTAAACTTTTTCTGGGATCTAGGTGGAGTAATTGAACGTAGTAAAATACCAATGTGTAGAGAACCACTACGCCTACCAACAGCTGGTGAATCATTGCACACCAGCACCACACAATTTCTGATAACTCAATTCTGATTCCACTTACCCCGCCTTTGGCTGCCATGGTTCAGTAAGAAAATCTGTTTTAAAACAGAAAAAAAAAGAGATCATTTATTGTAGCTTCTCCACATCTCCTGAAATATTTCAACAACACATTAATAACACGACAAGGGCAAATAAGAATTAAATGATACCTCTGACAAATCTGCTGCAAAGACAAATGTTCCCAGTATGTGGCTGTCTGAAACTCGAGAAGCAAGGCCTGCCTTTTCTCTGAGGAAAGACTCAGGCGGCAGCTTAGGGATTGGTAGAGAGATTGGAAGCATATTTAAATAATTTAGTCATAGAAAAGAGTTGGCCTATAAGAAGCAACTAGTACGAAAACCTCTGTGGGTGCAGCAAAAACCAGCACTGAACTCTGCTGTAATTGTCAGACAATACAGGGTACCGAAGGTGAACCGTTTCCCCAGCAATGACCATCATCACTGATACGAAGGTTTAAATCCCCAAACTGTGCCAAATCAGAAACGTTTACAGCAGAGAGAGGAAGAGGAAATGTTTATCCTTGTTTTGATTAAAAGCTCACCGATCTCACAATATGTTTATCAAGAGTCAAGAGTGTTTTATTGTCGTTTGTCCCAGGTAGATCAATGACATTCTTACTTGCAGCAGCACAACAGGATATGTAAACATAGCACACTGTAAACAATACAATAAATGAGAAAAAAAAGTTCAGTGTGTGTATATATACATATACACGTACATAAACACACACACACACACACGCGCACATACATACATATATATATATATATATATACATATATACACATATGCACACACACATAGAAACATAGAAAATAGGTGCAGGAGTAGGCCATTCGGCCCTTCGAGACTGCACAGCCATTCAATATGATCATGGCTGATCATCCAACTCAGTATCCTGTACCTGCCTTCTCTCCACAAGGGCCACATCTAACTCCCTCTTAAATATAGCCAATGAACTGGCCTCAACTACCTTCTGTGGCAGAGAATTCCGCAGATTCACCACTCTCTGTGTGAAAAATGTTTTCCTCATCTCGGTCCTATTTTACATATACACGTAAAAACAATAATAGTAATAGAACAAACAGTAACAGTGCAAAAAGCCAAACCTAATGCCTCCAAATCCATGCAGTTCAGAGCTTATTTGCAGGTTGTAGTGTTTAATAGTCTGATGGCTGTAAGGAAGAAGCTGTTCCTGAACCTGGACGTCTCAGTTTTCAGGCTCCTGTTCCTTCTTCCTGATGTCAGGGGTGAAATGAGTGTGGGGTGAGTGTGTGGTGGGTCTCTGATGATGCTGGCTGTCTTTTTGAGGCAGCGACTTCTATAAATCACTTTGATGGTGGAGAGGCCAGAACCCGCAATGGACTGGACAGTGTTCACTTGAAATACATGGGGTCTAGGAAAGAGCATTCACGTTGCGGCCCTGTTTCCACCAATCTTTCCACCACATGCCTGAGGAGGCCAACATTGGGTATTTTAAAGTAGAGATTGATAGGTTCTTAGATGGACAGAAAATGCTAAAGTAACTCAGCGGGTCAGGCAGGATCCATGGATAAAAATAATGTGTGACCTTTTGGGTAGGAACCCATCTTCAGACCCAAAATATCACCTATTCTTTTCTTCCAGAGATGCTGCCCGATCCCGTGAGTTACTTCAGCACTTTGTGCCAATCTCTGAAAGAAGGGTTTCGGCCCGAAACGTTGCCTATCTCCTTCGCTTCATAGATGCTGCTGCACCCGCTGAGTTTCTCCAGCATTTTTGTCTACCTTCGATTTTCCAGCATCTGCAGTTCCTTCTTGAACACATAGATCAGCCATGATCGAATGGCAGAAGAGAATCGATGGGCCAAATGCCCTAATTCTGCCCTTAAGGGTCTTATGGTCTTATACAGTAGCTGTTATAGATTTTTAGTTAGTTCTGCTGTCTGGAATAATATAAAACTGGAAATATAATGGCACTAACAGATTTTTGCAATAACCTATCTTGTTTGTTCGTGTCTTAAAGTAAGGAAATTATTGTATTTAGTCTGACCTATGGGGAATATTAGACCTGCAAGAGTGTAGTTAATTCTTAACTGCATTCCAAAATGGCAGAACAAGCCCTTGTTATTTCCCATGAAAATGTTGAGTAAAATTGGTTGGAATAAACCCAGCATCAATCTAAACAATGAGACTGAATATGTCAAAGATAAACCCTACCCAGATTTTCATGGGGAGTTCTCTGGGGAAAGCCATCTAACGGACTAACTAAGCAGCAACTAACATGTATCTACATCTCCTCGACTTAAAGTTGCGATCACTCAGAAGGATCTCAATTAAAAACGACACCTCTCCTTGTTCTCCAGAGATGCTGCCTGGCCTGCTGAGTTACTCCCTTGCTTAGTGCCATTATATTAGAACTGAGAAGGAGGGAAAAGATGCATGGTAAGGTGAGGTGAGTGGTGGTTAATATTGGTTGCGGGTGAGATTAACAGAGAGCAGAAGGCCATTGAAGTTTGAGAATGGGAACAAGGTGAATGGAGATGATGTGTTGACATTGAAGCTGAGAGTTCACTTGCAGTAGGAGAAGGCGGAAGCAAGGCCATGACAACACCACATTCAGAAAACATTGACTGTACATGGGTGGGTGAGAGAAAATGGTAGAATAGTGGTAGAATAAGGTGAAGATAGACACAAAATGCTGGAGTAACTCAGCGGGACTGGCAGCATCTCTGGAGAGAAGGAATGGGTGACGTTTCGGGTCAAGACCCCTCTTCAGACTCAATAATAAGCTGAAATGCTTCAAGGAAGAGAAAGAGCCTAAACAGGAAGGGATAGACCTAGCAAGAGCATCACTATAACCACAATGTTTTGAGTGGGGTGACAGCATAGGTTTGCCATTCTACAAGAAGATGTCTGATGAAAGAAAAAGAGGAAAGTTAGAATAATATCTCCTTGTCTTTCGCCGAAGTTAGACACAAACAACTGGAGTAACTCAGGGGGTTAGACAACAACTCTGGAGAAAAGGAATAGGTGACGTTTCGGGTTGAGACCCTTCTTCATACAACGCCTGACTATACATCCCTATCTTGTGATCCTGTGGAAAGTGCACGTGAAGAAGATATCCGATGTCCAAAGGTTCATAGTCTTGCTTCATGGCCTTCCAGGTTAAATCACCTGTTAGTGCTCATTATCAAAGGAAGGTTGCTTACTTCTTTGAGGCATTAGAAAATATCCACAATCCAGCATAAACCCTTGTAAGGACCTGATGAATTGGCAATCTTTCCAATGCACAGGTGAAACATCCCGGATTTAATAAAACTGTGCAAACTGCAAATAAATGATGCAATATCCTGGTCAAAGCTGGTTTTTCGAGTTGGAAAAATCAGCAGCACCTCAAGATTTTTTAAACAGGTGTTTAAAAGTTTGATCACAACAATGAATATCCCTAAAGCAGAGGATTAGTATAGTAGGTGGGTCTAAAAAAAGACTGCTCCATAATAGCCACAAACAGATAGACACTTAATTATATTTTCAAAGCACACTTGGTAAACGTCCCGAGGCTCACTGACATGTAGTTTGGTTACTTTACCACGCAGGATTGTTTGTTAGCGACTGTCAGTTGCCAAACAATAGTTTGGAAATTAATAAAATTATTGGCAAATTACTTTGGTCCAAATTTGTACACAAATATTACAAGCAAGGCTTTTGCTACCTAACTTTACATAACACTTTTGATTATAGCAACACATTCCAGTTTTCAGTAACTTTGAAACTGCTTCACTCATATTCATAAAATAGACACAAAAAGCTGGAGTAACTCCGCAGATCAGACAGTATCTCTGGAGAATAGGTGACGTTTCAGGTCGAGACCCTTTTTCAGACTGAGATCCTTCCTGCTCACTCATGTTCATTGTCCTTAGGGCCTCACAGTGGTGCAGCTGCCTTAAGGCCCTGTCCCACTTTCACAACCTAATTGGCGATCTTTGCGTTTGACTCATACTCGCAGCATGGTCGTCACGAGGTCGTAGGAGGTCTTCATAACTCTTCCTCGTGCTCGTGTGTGGTCTCCACGTACTTGTGGCCTCAAGTAGGTCGTGGCGTTTTTTCCAGCTTGACAAAAAAAGTTAACAAGTAAAAAAAAAAGTCGGCATGGAAATATTTGACACTTTTTACTCGTAGGTATGTCGTAGATAGGTTGTAGTAGGTCGTGATGGTAGTAGTAAGTAGTTGCAGGTAGTTATAGGTAGGTCATTAACTGGCCTGAGAAAAAAATGGAATCATGACATCATTTTATCATGTGATCATTTTCCACTCATAGCTAGTGGTAGTTGGTCTTAGGTGTGGAAGACTGAGGTCGAGGGGGTCGTAGGAGGTCGTAAGAGTCGTAGGTCTTATACTTTGGCGAGTCAACACGACCTTGACATTTTTTTCAACTCGTCTAGGGTCTTCTAAACTCGTGGATTGGGTCGTCCAAGTGGGACAGGCCAGAGGCATGGTTCAATCCTGGCCTCAGGTCCTGTCTGTGTGAAATTTGCTTGTTCTCCCTGTGACCGCATGGGTTTCCTCTGGGTGCTCTAGTTTCCACCCATGTCCCAAGGACACACAGGTTACTAGGGTTAATTACTTTGTAAAATTGTCCCTGATGTGTAGGGATTGGATAATGTGTAGTTCTGTGAGTGGGATAGTTTTAATCGACTCAGTGGGCCTATAGACTTGTTTCCATGTTGTATCTCTGAAACTGTTCGTCCACTCTAATGTAATTGCACTCTAGAGTGCAACCTATGACCAGAACGTGGTGCATTTAATGTATGGAGTGACCTTGCTGACTTCCTTGTGACTTGAGCCAAGGAGAGGAAATGCAGTCCAGTGAACTGAAGAGAAATTACAGTCCAGGTCTTACTTTTCACAGAAGACTAACGTAATGTTTGATTCTCTGCCAAACTACATAAAGTATTTGTTCCTTCATCATGGAATAAGGAGAGGCGAGAATTTATCAGGGTTTCTCCCATTCTACTTCACTTCAACGGAAGATTGGAAGAATCTCCTTTTACAGGAGTACATGCGTTTTCTGTCAAAGTGGGGGAATTCCTGAGGAACTTCATCATTTTTAACCAAATGTACATAAAAGAAAAACTATTCGTAGTCTAAATTTAGCTTTTAAATATTCTGTAAAATGTAGCATTTTATGACAATAAAAACTATTTGAATTTACAATGTCCTTTTAATGTTTATTTTTCCAAAAGCTTAATCAAACAACCAGTAATGCTAAAAGGTCTACAGGGAAATACAGGAGGGAATGACCCACAACTTCCCCAGTGATGAGTTTGAATATAGTAACTGTTGATGCAGTCGTGAAAATCAGGTGATCAGAAATGGAGGAGTGGAAATTTCTCCAGGCCTCGGAAGTTGTGAAACAATGAACAATGATCGTGAGTCTGAAGAAGGGTCTCGTCCCAAAACGCCACCTATTCCTTTTCTCCAGAGATGCTGTTTGACCCGTTGAGTTACTCCAGCTTTTTGCGCCGATTTTACATTTTAGCACATAAGGTTTACTTTTTAGTGGCCTGAGAAATGACTACTGGAGTTTCCAACAAATCTTTATTCGAAAGTTCAAGTTGCAGCATACAGGCTTATCAGACACATCTGCCCACAACGGTGGTCAGCGCTGAACTAGATAGATATAGATATGCCATTTATTGTCACTATACATGTACAGTGAAACTGAAAGCTGCTCGTACTCAGTGCATACATACAATTTAGCACAAAAAACAAGAAACAGAAAAAACAAAAAACAGAAGGGAGATGGGGGGGGGGGGGGGAATAGGTGCACAAATTCTGCGGTGCTACATACATATATACATATATACAGATGGAAGTCCGTGTTGGGCGGTGTAGTCAGTGCATGTGTGAATTTGAATTTATAGTAGATATAATTCTTGGAAAGCAACTATTCCTGAGTCTGTTTGTCCTAGATTTGATGCACCTATAGCGCCTTCCAGAGGGCAGCAGGTCGAACAGTCCAAACGCAGGATGGGAGCTGTCTTGGATTATCTTCTTTGCCCTGCTAAGGCAGCGGGAGGTGTAGATGTCCATCAGGGAGGGGAGAGGGCAGCCAATGATCCTCTGCGCTGTCCTGGTTACCCTCTGAAGCCTCTCCCTGTCTGCCATGGTGCAGCTGCCATACCATGCTGTAATGCAGTATGTCAGCAGGCTCTCGATGGACGACTAACGCGCGCAAGGGAAAAACAACAGCCCCTCCCCAGTCACGTGACCACGGCTTCCAAACGCCGGGTTCGATATCTGTGTGCGCCAAAGATCTGGTGTGCGCTAGCAGGCGCCACGCAGATATTGAACCCGCCGTTCGGAAGCCGCGGTCACGTGACTTGGGAGGGCCTGTTGCTTTTCCTACAACTTCCTACATTTTAAACGTTTAAATTCCCATTTTCGTTTGAAAGGTTCCCAAGGACCCTTGCTGTATCTAAACTGCCTCCAACCCTATAACCCAAGTCAAGTCAAGTCAAGGGAGTTTATTGTCATGTGTCCCAGATAGGACAATGAAATTCTTGCATTGCTGCAGCACAACTGGATATTGTTGTCATAAATACAGAACAGATCAGTGTGTCCATATACCATAGAATATATATACACACACATCAATAAACAGATAAAGTGCAACCAATTATGTGTTTTATGAAATGTATTCATTTTCCACCTCAGTCATTCGTCCTTGAGTGTTTCTTATATTTGTCCATGACAGCAACATCCAGAATAATACATATTTCCAAAATTGTTCTTGTGTTCAGTGATTTTTTTTTAAATAGCTAATTTAATATTTAAGTCAATCAGCATGGGAAATTGCAAGAGAACATACAACGTTTGATTTTCAGATTCAGATTCAGATTCAGATTCAAGTTTAATTGTCATTGTCAGTGTACAGTACAGAGACAACGAAATGCATTTAGCATCTCCCTTGAAGAGCGACATGGCAAACGATTTGAATAAAAACAAATAATAACAACGTTTGATTTTGTGGCATGGCTACTATAATCAATGGTTTCAAAAATGATTTTTACAAATCTGTAGCCGAATTAACAGCCTAAATCTTTTTCAAAATTGCTCCTGATGTACAGGTGGAAAATAATACTGAGGGGAAATCCTAAAAGACCGCAGATGCATAGAAAACGAACTGCTGGAGAAACTCAGTGGGTCAAGCAGCTGCTGCAGAGGAACTGGACAGATGAAGTTTCAGGTAGGGTCCCTTCCCATTGAAGATACTGCATTGAAACAAGCCCTTCAGCCCACCAAGCCCACGCTGACCATTGATCAAGCAGTCACACGAGTGTTATGTTATCCCACTTTTTCATTCACTGGCTGCACACTCAGGGCAATTTACCTACAATCCTGCACGCCTTTGGGGTGTAGGAGGAAAGTGGAGCACCCGGAGGAAACCCACATGGTCGCAGGGAGAACATGCAAACTCCACACCCACAGCACCCGAGGTCAGAATCGAACCTAGGTCTCCGACATTGTGAGGCAGCAGCTCTGCCAGCTGCATCACTCTGCGGCTCCTTGTTTATTTTACAAAAGCAGCAATGAGCATTAAGAAATGTTATATTCTTAAAGAAGAAATATTGGGTAAGATTAAGATTTAAATCTGATAGTTAATGTCAATGATTCTACTTCAACTTTCATCATTGCCTGGCACAAGGTGAATCATCCCACTGATTTCTATGGGGATTGGAGGGTTATATTTAGCAAAACAATGGGAAGGTTATGTATTTACATAGTACTGAGAAAGGTAGACACTGCCTAATCCATCACGGGTACTGACGTCCCACATTGGAAAATGATCACCAATGCATCCACAATTTATAGGGCCACCTCCTTGAGTACTCTGGGATGCAGACCATCAGGCCCTGGGGATTTATCTGCAGACCATCAGGCCCTGGGGATTTAACTGTCCCAACAGCTCACCTAACACCATTTCCTGACTAATGTCGATTCCTGTCAGTCACTCCCTCCCACTAGATCCTCAGTCACCTAGTATTTCTGGGAGATAGTCTGTGTCTTCCTTAGTGAAGACAGAACCAAAGTACTCATTTAACTGTTCTGGCATTTCTTTGTTTCCCATTATAAATTCACCTGTCCCTGATTGTAAGGGACCTACATTTGTATTCACTAATCTTTTCCTTTTCACATATCTAAAGATATGGTGCTCCAGCATGTTGTGTCTATCTTAGGTCATGAACAGATTGGGTTGATAAATAGCCCTCCAGAAAGCATGCCGTCCTGACCTGCAGATATATCACCCTTCATTTATTGTGGCTGGATTAACATCTTGGAGCGCCGAAGGCAGTAGCATTTTAAAGTACTGTCTCCCCACCTTCTTAGACCTTCTGCAGGAACCACTCCTTCTCTCTTTCTCTCCCTCTCTCCCTCTCTTAGTCTCTCACTCACTCTCTGTGAATCCCTGGGCCACTCATCCCTTCTCATTTGCCCATCCCTGACCTCTGCCACCTCGTCCTTCACCACATCCCAGGAACCTACACAACTCTTCCAGGAGAGGCACAGATTCACATGTATCCGAAGTTCCCCTACATTATATATTGTTACCTTTATACCACCCCCCTCCTCCTCTTCAGCGCCTCTCCCATCCATTTTTCTTCCCCTCCCCTTCCTGGTTCCATCTGCCTATGACCCCCACATTTCACCCATCGTACCCAACCAGCCCCATGTAGTTCTGGTTTCATCTGCCCACCTCTCCCCTCCAATCCAATCCAATCCAACTTTATTTGTTAAGCACTTTAAGACAACCAATGTTGAACAAAGTGCTGTACAGTGGAATAAACAAGACATCATAAACAGACAACATAACAGAACAGAACATAACAGCTCACATAAAGCGCAAAAATACAACAATAAATTAAAAGACATAAAACATGAGTGAAAATAATAACCACGCAATAAAGCAATCAAAAAATAAATTAAATCAAGTAAATAAAGTCGACCTCTTACTGTGTATCAAAGGCCACGGAGAAGAGATGGGTTTTTTGAAGTGATTTAAAAACAGAGAGTGAAGAGGCCCGTTTAATATGGAGAGGCAGATCGTTCCATAATGTTGGTGCCGACACAGCAAAGGCACGGTCCCCTATTAGTTTCCATTATCCCCTTTCTTACTTATCAGTTTCCAGCGCAGGCAGCTTTTCTATTCCTGTTAATTACTTTCCCACAGCCGTCTCAACCTCCACCCTCCACCCCCTTCATCTATCCTTTCCTTTGCTTTTTTTGTTGTCTACCTCCATCTATTATCCACCTGCCTCTATCTCCCTCTCCCCTACCTGGCTCCATTCGCCCATCCCACTTCTCTTTATCCTGGCCATCTCCCATCTCCACCCTCAGTCCTCAGGCAACTTTGAACCCAAATACCGGGAGTTCCTTTCCCAATATCACATCCCTCTGCCCCTTCCCCACCCCACACACAGATGCTGCTTGACCCACTGAACTCTCCCAACAGATTGTTTAAGAAGGAACCGCAGATGCTGGAAAATCGAAGGTACACAAAAATGCTGGAGAAACTCAGCGGGTGCAGCAGCATCTATGGAGCGAAGGAAATCCTTCGCTCCATAGATGCTGCTGCACCCGCTGAGTTTCTCCAGCATTTTTGTATACCTTCCCCCAAAAAGATTGATTAGTTGTTCCTGGTTCCAGCATTTGCAATCTCCTGTGTCTGCACTGTAATGCTTCTTCATTCACTGTGAAGTACATTTACGCTGTAAGGCCACTGCTATCATCTCATTGAGAGTGAGGAATTGGGAAACTAAAGATGACTAACAAAGCCTTATTTTACCTCACCCTCCCTCTTTGTGGGAAGAAAGGAAAAGGCATATTCACATTTTGTCCTGGTTACGCAAGTACTACTGCGGTTGGGATCAAGAATTCCTTGTGAAGGAACACACAAGGACCACAGGGATTCAAGAAAGCAGCTCACTCCCTCCCACCTTCTTAAGTTCAGCCTCGGATGGGCAACTGAAAAAAATAACACAAAGTGTTGGTGTAACCCAGCGGGTGAGGCAGCATCAATGGAGAACAGGGGTCTTTAAAACCAGTTTTTCTAGAGAATTTACAGCACTTCAACTCCCCCTCCCATTCCTAATCTGACCTCTCTGTCCTAGGTCTCCTCCATTGCCAGAGTGAGCAACACCGGAAATTGGAGGAGCAGCACCTCATATTTCGCTTGGGGTGTCTGCATCCTGCGGGCATGAACATTGAATTCGCCCAATTTTGTTGGCCCTTGCTGTCTCCTCCCCTTCCTCAGCCCTCAGGCTGTCTCCTCCCATCCCCCAGCCCTCGGGCTCCTCCTCCTCTTTTTTTCCTTCCTTCTCCCCACCACCCCCTATCAGTCTGAAGAAGGGTTTCGGCCCGAAACGTTGCCTATTTCCTTCGCCCCATAGAAGCTGCTGCACCCGCTGAGTTTCTCCAGCCTTTTTGTGTACCTTCTCTAGAGATACTGCCTGACCAGCTGAGTTACTCCATCACTTCATGTCCTTTTTTTCTTGCAGTTCCTTGTTTCTACATGGGCTATTAAATACAGTACTGGCTCAGTCATTGAATGAAAATTTGAATCTTCCCTCCTGTAATGTTTAAAGTCGTGATTCTTACACCTTACTCTCTCCATTCACATATACAGTAGCGCTTATCAAAGCTTCACACATACTTTTCACTAAACAACAGGAAAGCTGCCTGGCTGAGTCATTTTCCGAATTCTTTGAATTGCCTGAGGAAACATTTGAATTGCAAAATGCTGCAACAATGGCATTCCTTCTCACATAGATCTGCAGAGACAGGGTTTTTGCAACCAATCCATTCTGTTGTGAAAGATGTGTTTAATTGGATGACTGTTTTAGAGCCTGACTCAGCTGTGACCCCTCCCTACTGACAGCACAGGGAAATAACTGGAAAAGATGCAGGGGGAAATTAAAATATACACAGAGCATAATACAGTACAGCACAAGAATGGGCCCTTCTGCTCACAATGTTTCTGCTGAACGCAATGCTAAATCTCATCTGCCTGCGCATATCCCTCTATTCCCTGCACTTCAATGTGCCTATACAAAAACCTCTTGAGTACCACTAGCATATCTGCCTCCACCACCACCACTCCTGGCAATGCGTTCCAGCCCCCCCCCCCCCCCCCCATGTAAAAAACTTCCCCCCTCTAACTTTATAGCTACGCCCTCTAAAGTTGGACATTTCTGCCCTCGGAAAAAAGTCCTGACTGTCTACCTTATCTATACCTCGCCTGATTGTATCCACTTCTATCGAGTATCCCCTCAACTCCAACGTTCCAGAGAAAGCAATCCAAGTCTAATCAACTTCTCCCTGTTGCTGGAACCCTCTAATTCAGGCAGCATTCGGATAAATCTAATCTGAACTCTCGACAAAACATGTGGATGCACTGTTTTTAGTTCACTGGATCAAGTATGTTTTTGTAAAAGAAACAATATAGCAACAGCCACTGTTGTCACAGCAGCATCTTTTAATTCCTTCTGACCCGAGAAGCCAAATTCTGGGGCATTCACGTATATTGAAAAAAAAAGTGAATGCTCTGAGTTCAGGCACACTATAAAAGAAGGGGCCCTGCGGCTTACAGTAGTGAAGGATACAGGCCCCTATGGATTCAGGAACAATGCAGGACACAAGGCCTTGTAGATCTAACGACATGATATGTATTAAGCGATGACAAAGCCGAGCGAGATGCTCCTATTTCCACGGCATGAATCCACCTTCACTGGCTGGGAAACTGGTGACCGAGGTCCACCAGCCCACCTGGAGAGCACCGCGATCTCACAAACAGGCATCAGATCAGGCAGCTGATCATTTTCTGTAGCCTTTCAAGGAGAGATTTGAGAGTCTCAACCTCCAGACGGCGCAGCTGCTGGAGAAAGTAGGGCTGGGATAGAGGTGGGGAATGACTAATCGGTGATCAGGGAGCTGTCCTCAGTCTAGACATCCAGCAGCAGTGGCAGGCCCACATCTTCATTTCTGTTCGGCCAGCCATGTGGTTTGTATGTCCAACACCAGACTGCTGAAACAGGCATTGTACTGGAGGCAAGGGTACAGTTAAAATGGGATTGATCACCCACAGATGCTGCCTGGCTTGCTAAGTGTTTCTGCTTTTATTTCATATCTGGACCATCTGCACTGTTTTGCTTTGATCTTTAAACACCAATGCATGGATGTGCTGACTGGCTGAAGAACGGGTTAATATCTCCTGTACCCAGAAATGGGAAGGGGAAAGAAGTGGTGAATGGTGAGAGAGTGGTGAATCTGTGGAATTCTATGCCACAGAAGGTAGTTGAGGCCAGTTCATTGGCTATATTTAAGAGGGAGTTAGATGTGGCCCTTGTGGCTAAAGGGATCAGGAGGTATGGAGAGAAGGCAGGGATGGGATACTGAGTTGGATGATCAGCCATGATCATATTGAATGGCGGTGCAGGCTCGAAGGGCCGAATGGCCTACTCCTGCACCTATTTTCTATGTTTCTATAAGTCATGTTAAGATCACACACACAGTTTTCAGTTCGACGTCTGGAACCCTTCATTGAAATAGATGCTTAAGTTGAGGAGAAAGATACACAGATCGGGAGAGTTGTCGGAAAAAAACACTTGGAAAAAAGATATGGAACACCATGAAATGAGGTGGAAGCAGTCAAGTATTTTATTTTTGAAAGACAAGCCATGACTTTTGACCCACTATTTACCAGAAGCTATTAAATAGTAAATGCAAACACAATATGCAGCATGCTGAGCACTAATGACCATCAGGTCAAGAAATACAGACATTTAATTTTACATTTATCCCATTGTTTAATGTTGGCAGATTGCTGTTTCGTTTCTCTTGTACAAGAATGTTTTTTGTTTAGGCTGAATTTTTAATACAAAGATTACAAAACAGAGAGGTTGGAAAATAACAAATATGTACTGTGTATTTGGACTTTTTGGTAAAATTGACTCGCACATGAAATGTATTGGAAAACTGGTTATAAATATCGGAATCCAACTCTGCATTTAATCTGTTGAAGGACCTGCAAATTACAAACTATTATCCTCACCTTCACCACACAGAACATAAATAAATTGCGAATGAAACTGTGTGGATAATGCACCATATTCTAAAGTCATGGGCTAATTGTAATGTAGCTGATCTACTTCATTCATCTTCGTCCTTTCCACAGACTCGCAGCAAGATCTTCAGGTAATCACCTCCCACGTCATCCTATTGGGAAATGAAGCCACAATATTATCACTGAGCCACTGTGTGCTGAACCCGTTTAGGCAATTAAAGTGTAAAAACACTAATCAGTATTATTGGGAACCACTTCTAAACCGTGGTTTTCGACTTGTTTTCTTCCTTGTTTTTTGGTTCTGCTTTCCTTGGGGAATAAAATCACCTGGATAATAAAAGCAGAACCCAAAAACCTAGCAAGTAGATACATTGCTAAACCTGTTTCCTACTACACAGAGCATGGCAACAGTGGTAATTTGCTTGGGAAAATAATACATTATGACATGCCTTTAATTCAATTAATTCAATTTGTTTGTCATTTGAACCTCATTGAGGTTCAAACGAAATGTTGTTTCTGCAGTCATACACACAAGAATGAACCAAGACACAACACAATTTACACAAACATCCATCACAGCGCATCTCCTCCTCGCTGTGATGGAAGGCGAAGACTTATCTCTCCCCTGCACTCCCCATTCCCCTCCCGATGTCAGAGTAAAAGCCCCCGGCCGGCGATGGTAATTGTCCCGCGGCCATTAACGCCGCGCCAGGTGATGCAAGGCCGCGCTCCGGGTCTTGGAGACAAAATTAATTTGTGTGGTACTATTCTGAAATGATTAAATCAGCCAAAACAGGGAAAAGTGTCAATATAATGGGGAACAGGGACAGAGAAGCTCACAATAGGTCAAGTGAGCAGCCAACGTTTCAACTATTTGAGCTTTGGAATGAGAGAATGGGACCACAATGGAATGATATTTGAAAGTACTTCATTGTGGGCGAAAATCAAAGTAAGATTGAACACTTAACTTGAAATATGCAAAATGCTGGAGTAACTCAGCAGGTCAGTCAGCATCCCTAGAGAACATGGGTAGGTGATGTTTCAGATTCCACCCCAAAACATCGCCAATCCCTGTTCTCCAAGGATGCTGTCTGTCTGATCCACTGAGTTACTTCAGCATTTTGTGTCTTCCATTGACAAACCAGCATCTGCAGTTCCTTGTTTCTATATTCTGAGATTAAACACCAGTTGAAATAAGCCAGTTCAGGAGTCTCTTCTTCATTGCCTTTTCTATAAAGTCTGAAAATCACCCAACATTTTCCATTATATTGTACCACTGTTGTGCAAATGAGCTGACAGTCATGAAACCTTGTTCATCTCCCAGCCACCAGGTCTAGCTCTGCCATTATCTGAACCGGGTATGTTTCTGGCCCAGATGAACCCAATATAAATTTCCTTTTCGCTCGAACTGAAAACTTTGTACAACAGAAAATAATCTGTGATTAGGTTTCAGCGTATGTGCTTTACAGGAAATATTTTGCAAGTGAATTGTATGGATCCTACATACACATGCTTGCAAATTTCCTGCAATTGGGATTTTGTATTGTTTTCATGCCAAGACACATTATAATTTTCTGAAGTTTGTAACTATTTTTACAGCATAATAGACTTTGAAAACGCGGTGCTGTTTTCATCTAACTTCCCTTCTGTTCCAATGAGGGGTCCTTGACCCGAAACATTGACTTTGGTTCTCTTACCATAAACCATGCCCTCTTGCTGAGTGTCCCCAGCAGTTTGTGTTTTCATCCCATCTACATAACAGCTTCATTAAAGATTGTCAAGTTATTATGGTTTCTAGCCATTTATTCTCCACAATGATATGGTCCAGTACCTGGCTAAATGGATGCACAGTCAAAGAGGGAAGCATTTCTTGGGATGCAAATTTCCATTATTGAAAAAGTTATTGTTAATGGAAAAGTAAATGACACTAAACATGTCTTTACTTATGTTCCATGGTCGGGCTGTCAGTGTGTGTGGAGGGTGGGTGAAGGGGAGTGGAGGGCGGAGGGTGTTATCATGCCATGTTCCCTCACCCATTGCTTTCAAAGCACTGGCATTCTAACAAGAGCATTTTGCGGATTTATAAAGGACTAATTAAGAATAAGGGGTAAGCTATTTAGAACGGAGACGAGTAAACACTTTTTCACACAGAGAGTTGCGAGTCTGTGGAATTCTCTGCATCAGAGGGCGGTGGAGGCCAGTTTTCTGGATACTTTCAAGAGAGAGCTAGATAGGACTCTTGAAGATAGCGGAGTCAGGGGATATGGGGAGAAGGGGGTACTGATTGTGGATGATCAGACATGATTACATTGAATGGCGGTGCTGGCATGAAGGGCCAAATGGCCTACTCCTGCACCTATTGTCTATATCATTTTATAGATTTCCATAACACCAGTACATAGAATTACTGTAGATCAATCTCTCACTTCAGGGCTTCTCATTGTACGATAGTTGCACTATTAACTAGAAATGCAGTTAGAGTGTATGGTAGTGTGGATAGCCACAAACATTACAGCTTGGATAGAGAGTCTTCAGATGCTTAATGCATTGCCCTCCACTGAGGCGTCAAGGAGATGGAAGAGAGAGCATTACTCAAGCTTATAAGATATCCTTAGCCACTTGGTCACAGAATAGCTGCAGTGGAGATTGTAGAGCAGTTAAGATTGTAAAAACAACGAACTGCAGATGCTGGTTTATACCAAAGATAGACTCAAAGTGCTGGAGTAACTCAGCAGGTCAGGCAGCATCTCTGGAGAAAAAGGACGTGTGATGTTTCGAGTCGGGATTGAGTGTGGTTTTAAGTATACACCAGTTCCTCGTATGTTGCAAAACATACTTGGCTAATAAAGTATTATTGTATTGTATTATTGTATTGTTCGGAACATACCTCAATGTACGAAAATAACGATTTTCCACTAAGTTTTAAAAATTCAGTTTTGATATCCATCATGTCTATTTCACTCCGAGAGATTACGATTCGAATGAGGCCTTTGTCATCTGTGCCAGCACCCTGGTGGAAACAGAATAGTTATTACTGGCTAATATCAGTAGGTTAACTAGACGGAGAAAAACACATACACATAACCAGTCACAACCATTTGTTAATTGCAATAAATGTTATTGCTGTTGAACAGCTCACTCGTATGATATATAGAGCTTGTCTTTTCATCATGCAGAACAGGTAGGTTAGCACTGGGAAACAGATGGAAAGGTTTAAATACTCTCATATACTATCCCCATATCTTGGTTCAACAGAGGCAGGACAAGGGCAGAGAGCCACGCTTTACCATGGAGATGGTTAACATTTTAATATACTTTTGAGTCCAACAATCTCAGAATTAACCTTAAAATTAAAATAAATAGTGCTGGAAATATTCAACAACTCAGACAGTATTTGTGGAACAAGAAAGAGTTAATAGTACAATTTGATTACTTTATTATCAGAGTGAAATAGTGGTGCAGCAGTAAGTACTGGTGCCTCACCACTCCAAGGATTCATGTTTGATCCTGACTTGGGGTGCCGTCTAGTTGCATTTTCATGTTCTCCCCATGATCACGGGGGTTTCCCCAGGTCCTCCAGTTTCCTACAACATCTCAAAGTCATGCAGGTAGGTCAATTGACTACTGTAAATTCCCCAAATGGTGGGTGGGTGGTAGAAGAATTAATGAGCTGTTAAAGGGCACGTGGGAAAGAATAGCATTAACTGAAAATAGATGGGGCCCAATGGAACTGACGGGATGCTCTGAGAGCTGGCATACACTTGATGGGCTAAATGATCTTTTTCAATATTGTGAGAAAATTAAACTACGCAATTGTTTCCTCGATTATTATGGAGCATTCAGCATTTTTTGTTTGAACTTCAGATTCTCGGCAGCAGCAGCCTCAGCCTCAGATTTAACCAGTTTAATGACTATTGCTGGCTAGACTAAAGGTAACTAACAGTTCCCGTGGATCAAGAGAAGCAATGTATTCCCCATCCTTACCATCTAAATAATGCAAAGTCCCTTCCCCATTGACTACATGAGAGCTACCCAGTGCGGTGGCCTGCTTTAGATTATGCTCCCAAAGCACCACTTATTCAGTTCCCAGGACAATCAGGAATCAGATATGGCATTAAATAACTTGAGAATATCAAACATATTTCACAGACAAAAGTCAACATAGATTAGCAAGAAACACCATTGGCATTGCAGATCCTGTAACTCTATGTAACCTACCTATTAACATATTGACCCCACATCAGTACCAATGCCTCTCCAAGCTGGCAATGAAAAGTGTAGCTAAGGTATTTATCTTGTCTACTGCTAAAATTGGAGTACACCCCGATAGCCTATCCTAGCCTCAATCTCGGACAAGCACCACTGGAGGTGGTTGATCAGTTCCCAGACTCTACCACAATCAGGTGAATCAGAGTATGGTAGGCATTAAACCTAACTTGAGTAAATATCAAACATATTTCACATCCAGTCAACACTGCAAGGACTTTTAGTAAACGGGCAAGATTATATTGACCCCTCTTGCCCACAAACTCTTTGAATCACTTCCCTCTGGAAGGTACTGTCAAAGCCAATGGAATGAAAAGCTTTTTTTTCCCCATGACTAACCCTCCATCCACTTCCCACTGAGTGGTTCACATGTTTTGATCAATGGCGTTTATTATTAATACTGTTTTTATGTGATTCGTAACTGATAAAGGTCAATGGGGGATCACCACATTGTCTACATGTTCATGCCTCCCAAAATGTACACAACTGAAAACAGACCAGGAAACAGAAAAGTTTACTTAAAACCAATTTGTATATATCAATATTTACATAATTGAGATTTGAAAAGGCACTTGCTAAAATTGGAGTACTAAGTCACAAAGGAAAATATTTTTTTCCTTCTTGGAAAAGCCGTCCCACATGGTCGCGGATAACTTGCTTCCAACGCTGTTTTTGGGGGTTGTTGGCTTAAGAAAGGTGGTTGACATGAGGTCTGCCAGTGTGGGAAATCCACAGATCATGTTACCACATTGATCTGAATTCCTGCTGCAGGTGTCCAGTCTCAGAAAAATCAGGAGATGCATACAATTTCTGGCCAGTAGACCATAGTTTCACGTTGATTTTTCTAACACTTTTCTACATATGGCAAAAGGTTATGCTATAGGCGATAGTGTGTTTCATCTCAATGCCTTCCACTGTTGCAAGATCAGGGACATGGCAGATATTTGCCAATGTCATGTTGTAGTCCTTGTGGTTTATAGGGCAATGTTGTGTAGATGTTACTGGAAGGCCTTTTATTTCTTAAGCTTCAGGGTAATAGTTGGTAATAACTTGGGACTTGGCCTTGTAATTAAATGCAAGCTTTGTCTCTGTACTCCAACTCAGTGACTGAAATTTGAGCAATCTGGGTTCTGAGGTGGAGGTGATCAAGTTGGACAATTTCCCATTTGCTGTCATTGTAGATTAGCTTGTCCGCTGTTGGGACACGTGAGAAAGACTAATCAGGTATTGGGCTAATGATGTGGCCTTAATTAACACGTCAGCACTGAGATGGAGTATGATGCGGACCCATTATTCAAGATTAAAGCTTGCATGACATCTATGGAGCAGACATATGGTGAAGAATTTCAGAGGACATACAAATCTGTCAAGGATGCTCTGCAGTCTTTGTTAATTGACTGGGTCACATGCTTATGAGGTCAAAAAGGACACGTATGGTGTTTAATTCTGCTCCCTGGATTTATCTCAGAATTATCATGCACTTAAGATGGTGCCCATTGTGACTATAGTTGGAAGGATTCTGCAGCATTTAAATACCATTTTAACAAGAGCATATCACAGATTTATAAAGCAAATACTGCAATAGTATATTTTGTTCACGACAATCTCTAGAACAATAAAGTTCCCGTTTATGCTTGGAAAATGGGACTAGCTATACGGGGCTTCGTGGCCAGCATTGACGTGTTGGGCCGAAGGTCCTTTTTTCATGCTGTATGACTTCACTCTATAAAGCTGTTCATGACAAAAATAAAAAATACAATCATTGGTCCAATTCAACATTCCACCCTCTGCAAGTCCTCAGTAATCCAAAACTCTGCTTCCAGTATCCTAATTTTCACCAAATATTATTCACCCACCACAATAGACAATAGGTGCAGGAGTAGGCCATTCAGCCCTTCGAGCTAGCACCGCCATTCAATGTAATCATTACCCCAGAGTCATTAAGGTTAAATAGTCCTTGATTTCAGAGTTTCATTTCAAATTTCTTTGACAACTTATCCAACCTGTTAGAGCAATATGGCCACAATTAAAATGACTCCAGAACGTCATCTGTAATCAAGGCTTTCCCATCCGAAAATGTCCATAGCTTTTCCGTTTTCAGTTGATCCATAGCTACTTTCTATATTTTCTTGATTGGTCAACTACTTTAACAGCACCCGAGTTTAATTTGCTTTGCTCCTGTTAGTTGCCTTCATATATTTGGCTTTTATTACCAATTTTATAAATATAAAATCTGTTAGGATTTATTTCCAAAATTGTGAAAGGAAAAGCAACTCTGAAATGTATTTCTCATTCCCTTTTTTAATGAACGATGTCCACTTGGTTTATAGATATAAATTAACAGACAAGCAAGTTGCATAAACACAGCATGGTCTTTCTCACCATTTAACTGACATGTACTTCTATCACCTATTTGTGCAAAAGATCACCTTTGTTTTTCGGGGCAGCTGCATTCACTGACAATTTAATTATAATGTTTACATTACTGTTCTAATTTCCTGTGTTTTGCTAAATCCTGACCTGTGCAATTATTATATCATCTACTAACATAAACTATCAGTGTCATCATGAATTTTTTCACATGCACAGCAATGTGTAATACATAAACTGTCTTTGCACCATCAACTGCATGCACATTATTTGAATTGGTGTGTGTATATGTTTTGCATGTTATTCAATGTGACTACAACCAGAGTCAACTGATCGTTATTTAAATTTATTTGCTCACGTTCACTGGCAATGCCAACTTTTACTGGTCACTACAATTGCCCCTGATCTATGTCGACACTTATGATCTTAACATCTTTGGGTCCTGAGTCAGTGGCAATAGATTTTCTTCCTTGAAGAACATTAATGAATCAGTTCGTTTTTTGGACAATAATTCAATAGTTTCATGGTAATCTTCACTGAAGAATGTTTGTATTTATATTTATTTGATTACAGATGTTTCTTGATTCACAAACATTTGATTTTCAATTTTTTTCCCTATGATTTCATTAAAAAAAAAAATAAAGTGGCCGATTCGGAAACTTCAAGCCGCTGAGAGTGTTCTCCGTTCCGACACCGGAGCTCCGATCATCCCGGCCAGAGGGCCTGAAGGCACTGACCATGGGTAAACAACGAGGAAGCTGACTGAACTTTATTGCCTTCCCTCACCGTGGGAAACGTTGATTCTGCTGTGTATGGATGTTCATGTTAAATTCTATCGTGTATTGTGTTCTTTTTATTTGTATGGCTGTATGGCAACTCAAATCTCACTGTACCAATTGGTGCATGTGATAATAAATGTCTATAGAACTCTTGATTCCAATGAAACATATAATCGATTTATAAAGTTTTGTTTCCCTTAACAAATAGCACACTACTCTCCACATGCGAGAATTCCATTAGCACTTTTTGCCCAGTTCTATCACTCATGAAATTTCACAAAGTGAAATGTTTCCTGAGATAACATCCTTTTCGTCAATCAAAGAATGCCTGTAAGTAACACAGCTGTTGTAGAAGTTTCAAGGTCCAGGCCTCCAGATGCCAGTGAAGTATTTTATCCATTGCTGCTACATGCCATAAGGATGGAATCAACCTGAAGATCTGAGATATAGTCTCAACAGTGATAAGTTTATAACAACAAATTAATTGCCCTCAATACTGATATCGAAACAGAATGAACAATTGAGACTGGGACAAGATTGTCTGCCTGAGGATTTTACTGCCAGAATTATTTGCAGTCAGCAAATCCATTTATGGTTCATTTGTTCCACATGAACGCAAGTGAAAAAATAAAATTACAACGCACAAGCCTATACAAATGCTGATTGATCTCAGTAGTCCACCAGCCTTTGTGTACAAAGGTAGACAAAAATGCTGGAGAAACTCAGCAGGGAGGCAGCATCTATGGAGTGAAGGACTAGGTGACGTTTCGGGTCGAGACCCTACACAGTCTGAAGAAGGGTCACAACCCGAAACGTCACCTATTCCTTCGCTCCATAGATGCTGCCTCACCCGCTGAGTTTTCCAGCATCTGCAGTTCTTTCTTAAGCCTTTGTGTACATGTTATTCCACCATTTATTACTGCACAGAATGCTATTATTTATCTTATGGGCCATTATTTTCCAAGGCCAAAATGGTTCAGCATCCAGTTACCGGGAAGACAGCCTATTCAGAGGAACTCCAAAGTGGAGAAAATTCTTTTATGGTAGTCTTTAATAAATAAAATTAATTTTAAAAAAATCCTCCTTTGATGCTTACCGACATAGCTTCGTGAAGCTTATTTGCAAAATAGCCAGCTGGATTCTTCGCATATTGAACTACAAAGAACAAAGACAAAAATGCACAATCACTACCATAAAAAATGTACAGACAAAACAAAGGCTTAATATGTCTTTTGTACTAAGCTTGTAATGTTTATAATATTCCTTTATGTAACTCTTCGATGTTTTATATTAGGATTGGGGATTATTAATGAGAAAGACCTGTAATTAAAAAAAACAACATTTACAGCCCAAGTTTGCATTGTTTTAAAGGTTTGAAATGGGCAAGAGGCCAGAATTGAAGAAGCACAGATACTTGGTCGTGATGCAAGAGATTGCAGACGCTGGAATCTGGAGCAATAAACAAACTAGTGGAGGAACTCGGGGGGGCGAGCAGGCAGCTTTATTAGTAGGCTTATTGAGCTGTCAGAAATCATAGAAAGGAGTTTTAAAAGGAGTGGAAGTGAATTTGCTGATTTAAGGAATGAAATGATGTTGAACAGGAGTTGGTAAGTGTTAAAAGACAATTAGTCGTATTTTAAATATAGATCTTTAAATCGAGGATGGAAAACAGGTCAGCCAGGATTGCATCAGAAGAGCAGAGCCTAGAGATAATAACAGCACATGTGAAGGTTTCAGCAGTAGATGAGCTAAAGCAAGAGCACGTTATACACATGTTCATCAGATTTAAACTTTGGTGGTGTGAGGGATGGCCCAGGTCAGTGGTCAGAACTTCATCTAGGATCAAATAGACTTGATGGTTAAGAAGCACCTGGTTCAGACAATTGCTGGCGAGACAGATGGAGTTGATGGCTTGGTTGCTTACATTTTCTTCAACTAAACCAATGTTTAGTCGAAGAAAATCTCTGTTCATCCCTACTGAATATTAGACATATCAGATTCTACCAAGATACAATCTTATAGATCTTGAATTGGACAATTACCCATGTGGCATGAAATAAATACATAAATCCTCACCTAGCGCCAACATTCCCATCTGAAATGTTCCGGACATCTCATCCTTAATGCTGTCTTCAACATCTTTGTTAGTTATTTGAAAATATTCTTCAAAAACTAGAGGCAAAGAAAAATTTGTGTCCATTTAGAAATCGAAGTAAACAGCCCTTTCTCTTGCATCATGGAATCATTTTAAGTTATTGCAGCAGCAATGGTCAAGCACAAGTGGACCTTCAAGTTAAGCAACAATACATTGATAGAAAGATTGAGTAAACTTTTCAAATCTGCACTCACAGCATGCAGCCTCACACAAGTCATGCACAAAATGAGGAATCAGCTACAAGATTAGCATACAAATCTCCGGGCCCTGATCAGATATATCCGAGGACATTGCGGGAAACTAGAGAGGAAATTGCGGGAGCCCTGGTTGAAATTTATGTTGTCCTTAAATACAGGTGAGGTGCCAGAGGATTGGAGGGTGACAAATGTTGTGCCTCTTTTCAAGAAGGGCTGCAAGGAAAATGCTGGGAGCTATAGGTCGGTGAGCTTAACATCCGTAGTAGGTAAGTTACTGGAGAGTATTCTGAAGGATAGGATATACAGGCATTTGGATGGGCAAGGGCTGATTAGGGGCAGTCAACGTTGTTTTGTACGTGGGAGGTCGTGTCTCACAAATCGGATTGATTTTTTGAAGACGTACATGGACTTTAGTAAGGTGTTCAACAAGATGCCGCATGGTAGGCTGCTCTTGAAGGTTAGATCTCATGGGATCCAAAGAGAGATAGCTGAATGGATAGCAAATTGGCTCCATGGAAGGAAACGGAAGATGATGGTGGATGGTTGCTTCTCAGAATGGAGGCCTGTGACTAGTGGTGTGCCACAGGGTTGGGTGCTGGGCCCGCTACTGTTTGTCATCTACAATACATCAATGATTTGGATGAGAACATACAGGGCATGGTGAGCAAGTTTGCTGATGATACAAAACTTAGTGGTTTTGCAGAAAGTGAAGATGATTGTGAACGATTATATCACTCTATGACTCTAAATGTACATTCAATATTTCAATCTCATTTTCAAAAGGATTCTTTGGATATATCACATCTTGTGAGGAGTATGTGCTCTTTGTCAGGAGTCGTAAGGGAAATTTACATAATGAAAAGTATTAGCTTAGATAACACTATGTCAGAGTGACTTATTAATAGATTTCTGCGACCGACCGCACGCTACCTTTTCGTAGATGAGCAAAGCTCCGCCTGCAGAAGACCTTAATGAATTTTGTCTCATCAGTCCCCCACTTGTCTTCTCCTGCGGCAAACAACTCCTAAAGTGAAAGCACTTTGATCATTTACAGCAGTATGAATGCAGAACGTGGCTGGAAATTAATCCAAGTGATCAAATCATAAGATCATTACAGGATAAACAATTTGGTTTTTAATAAAGATTTTAAATTCTTAACTGTGAACTTGGCTTCAATAGTAGTGCTTCTATGTCTGAGTCACAATGTTCTTGGAATAAATATTTCCATAATTTAAACACTAATGTGATCTTTCCATCAGTGTTAAGGCAGTGCAGATCAATGACCGTTTAGACAGAGAACATGCAGCGCAAGAAAGGCCCTTCGGCCTACAATGTCCATGCAAAATATGATGCCGTTAAATTAATCTCCTTTGTCTGCATCCATTCCCTCCATATTGTCCAAAGTCTCTTAAATGGCACTATCTTTCAACCCTATTAATCCTGCATTGTTGGAAGTGTCTTCTTTTAATGGAATTTTAGAAACATTTATAGAAGAGCCTGAACAGATATGGATTGCTTTCCAAAAATAGACCAGAGACAGTTCGATTGCAATCCTTGCCAACGTTACGCAGTCAAACATTAAAAAATGCCATCTGCTCACTCAAGCTCAATGTGCACAAATTAGTGACTACATTTGCCTCACAGCAGTTCCCGAGTTGGTTTTAAAAGCAACAATTTCTGCTGCAAAGAAACGTTCAAACTTTAAGACGATTCAGAAGAAAATTAAAATTGGAGCTATACACTGCAGGATTTCAAACATTCTTGAAAATTAAAGCACGTCATAATTTTATATTTAAGAAGATTTCATAGCACGCACTCAGCTGTTGATAAAATTTTGAACATTTCAGCCATGTGTTTGTGGCGATATGCTTTGGGACCACCAAAAGAAAATAAGGCGTATATAAATTTAATTTCCCTCATCATTTCCATTGACAAGTGATAATATATATTTTCTGGAGTTCATAAGGTGATGCAATAATGGATCTCTAATGTAATCTGACCGGTTTAATCCTGTCATCAAAAACATTCCAAATGGTGCTGTTTGAGTACATGAACAATGTGTGAATGGATATGTCAATGATAGAACAAAACATTTAAAACAAATTGAGGGTAACCTTGGTGTTAGTATGGGAACACTTGTCCTCCTGGCAACATTTAGCTCACATCATTGGGAAACTGGGCAGCAACTCATTAGGTTAAAATTTAGTTTCACCCACGTTACTTCAAAGATTGAACAGGAACAGCTATAAAATGAATACTATGGGAATTTCTATTGAGAATAAAGACTTTACGAATAATTATTCAGGATTGCCTTTCATTTTAATACGTTTTGAATATATACCTGGGGGTCTGAGAACATATTCAATTATATTATCAATATACATTTTTAAAGAAATAATCATTGGAATACAATAGACAATAGGTGCAGGAGTAGGCCATTTGGCCCTTCGAGCCAGCACCACCATTCAATGTGATCATGGCTGATCATCCCCAATCAGTACCCCATTCCTGCCTTCTCCCCATATCCCCCGACTCCGCTATCTTTAAGAGCCCTATCTAGCTCTCTCTTGAAAGCATCCAGAGAACCTGCCTCCACTGCCATTTGAGGCAGAGAATTCCACAGATTTCTAATAATACTCTGCTTCTTCCTGATAGCATAATTGAAAATACTTTATTTGGATCAGTTCTCTTTCCACAAACTACATTTTGTTTGTGATAGGATGGGTTCCATGGATACTTTCAAAAACAAAAATCGAACTTATATGCTCACAAATGTTAAAAATGACACTAGATTCAGGACTACAATCTTGAAGTAAATAGTATAACTCAACATCGGACTGCCTTAAGTTACCAAAACATTTTGGAATGTACATGGATGTCCAGAGCTCACCAAATACATTTGAAACTTTCACCGGGAGATTTGCCTTCCTTACACTTTTAAATGTCAAAAGAGTTTGGTTTTGTAGGACACCATTTTACATCAGGGGATTGTTCTTGCAATCTACTTCATCCACATTTAACCTAAACTTTGAGCAGAATATGCAGTGCTTACCTGAGCATCGACCTTTGCAAGACTTGTATCCACAACGATACTTTCATCTCGTTTCCCCTAAAAAAAAAGACAGCTCAGTTAGGACTGAATCTCAATGCAAAGAAATAATATAGCACAAGTATTCAAAGGATTTGCATCACTGCACAAAACAACTCATGTTGATGCGATCTATTAGTTCTCCACGTTAGTTCATTGATTTTGTTCTCTCTTAATGCCACATGAACACCAGCCTTCGAAGTATTTTAACCAAATAACCAGTGTTTACACAGGAGTTTAGAGAACAATGCTGGACAAAATTCTGGAATCATTCAGCAGGACAGGCAGCATCTCTGCAGAGAAGGAATGGGTGGGTCTTCAGAAGGATCTCAACCCAAAACATCACCCATTCCTTCTTTCCAGAAATGTTGCTGAGTTACTCCAGCATTTTGTGTGTATCTTTGGTTTAAACCACCATCTGTAGTTCTTTCCTACACATTAGATACCAACGCTAATAGCTGTAGGAAGGAACTGCAGATGCTGGTTTAAACCAATGAAACACACAAATTGCTGGAATAACTCAGCGGGACAGGCAGCATCTCTGGAGAACATGCATGTACAAAACCTGGTTCTGTACCTTCTCATACCTCTAGTGTATCCCTCCCTGACTCTCAGTCTGATGAAAGGTCTCAACCTGAAATGTCTCCTTCCACATACATTGAGTGATGTTTCGGGTCGAGACCCTTCTTCAGACTTACTGAATGACATCCCAACCAAGCCCATGACTGTGTTTTCTTTTAACTATTGTATCCATATCAAAGCATTACTTTCCCTCAATCAAGAACAATCAACCTGGTTGTTTTTTTCCTTCCCAAGTGAGAAGCATTGAAACCAATTGTCCAGGTGACTCACCAGACCCTACAAAACTAGACATCATATCACAGACATAATAATCTGGCACCTCAATAGATAATACATTTCCAGTCTGCTGACCTGAAGTGAACCATACTATGGGCAATGCTGGCAATCATTGATAAGTTGAGTTTAATTTATTGACACAGATAGAGAAAGGTTTTTGTTGCATGCTAACCAGTCAGCGGAAAGACAGTGTATGATTACAATCGAGCCTTCCACAGTATACAGATACATGATAAAAGGAATAACATGAATGATTGGAACATGTTTCTTGATTAGTTTCAGGCTTTGGGATTTCCATACCTGTAGAATAGCCAAACTGCTATTGTGCCCTTACAGTAAATACAGCAACCCCGGGTTTTTGAAATTAGGGGGATTTGAATAAGTTAGCACATTGAATGTTAGAGGTAATAGACTTTCTCGTGTTGCAAATTGTTCTCCAATAGCTGTTTGGCAATCATGAGTGATATGCAGGCATGACATTTCCTTAATTGTATTGCAATGTCCAAATAATGCAAGTACACAGTCCCATGGAAATGCCATGGTTACAAAGCAAACTGACCTTCAGCAGGGCCAGAAGAAGATTTTCAAAGTCACCAGCATTCTCACACTGGATAGATTCCTTTAAACTCACTGCATTCTCTATTAAAAAGAAATAACACAAATATAGTTATCATTGAAAAAAAGTTCTTGTTTTCTGCCACGTAAATACAAAATATACTTTTAGTTTTATTCCATTCAAGTGCATATTATACACCTGCAGGAAACACCAAATTAGAGCATTCTGAAGAGCGTATTAAAAATTGATGCAACTTATCTATTTCAATTCCACAGGAACAAGCACTTAAATCCACACATGATATTCTGACAATCTACATTTCATTACATTACTAACATAATGTGGTCCCCTGTACATTGGGCAAACACAGACTCGGCTATAGCTCTGTGGAGCACCTGCCCTCTGTCCACAGGAATGGCCCCGAGCTTCTAGTTATTTGCCACTTTCATTTACCATCCCGCACCCACTCCGACTCTCCGTCTGTGGCCTCCTGCACTGTTACAAAAAGGCTCAACACAAACTCATCTTCCACCCGGGCACTCAGCAGCCTTTGCGACTCAACATCAAATTACTTTAGATAATACGCCTCTTCTTTTTGCATTATCAGAACTGGTAGCCCGTCATCATTTTGGCTCAGTTTTTCCCTTTTCTCTGTGAGTTTAGGTTCATTATTGTCATGGTATAGGTATAGTGAAAATCTTTGTTTTGCCTGCAATCCAATCAGATCCTATACAGTTGTCAAACTCAATTGAGACAATTGTACATTCCACCTATTGTGCAATAGGTAGATCAAAGGGGAAGATACAGATTGCAGAATATAATTCTCAGCATTGTAGCACACCAGTTCCACAGCCAAAGTCCAATGTCCATTATGGGAGTGGGAGTGGAAGTGGAAAGCACCCTTGCTGTTGGGAGGACCGTTCAGAAGCCTGATAATAGAGGGGAGGGAAGAAGCTGTTTCAGCGTTTGGTGGTGCATGCTTTCAAGTTTCTGAGAATGACTGGATGGGATAAGTCTTTGTTGACTGATTTTCTGAGGCAGCGTGAAGGGAAGTTGGAGTCAGTAATGGGGAGTCTGATCAGCATAATGGCTACGTTCACAAGTCTTTACAATTTCTTGGGGTGTTGGGAAGAGTTGTTCCCAAACCAAGCTGTGATGTGCCACAGTCTGCTTTCTATGGCACATCTGTAGAAGTTTGAGCCATTGGAGACATGCAAAATTCCCTCAGTCTCCTCAAGAAGTAGAGATATTATGCCTTCTTGGCTGTGACTTCAATGTGATAGGTCCACAACAGATCATTGGTAATATTAACGTCAAGGAACTTGAAGATCTAGACCTCATCCACTTCAGCACCATTGAAGGTGTGCTGGGGCATGTACTCCACCATGGGGCATGTACTCCACCATGCTTCCTGCAGTCGATAACTAGCTCCTTTGTCTTGGTGATATTGAGGGAGAGTCCTGTTGTCCTGACACCGTTACTAAGTTCTTTATCTTTTTCATGTATTTTTTCTGCTGAGCATCTTCCATGGCCTTACAATTGGCACACATGCTCAATCTGAACCACTCCTTAACTGTTCTGCACATCCCAATCTCTTAGCAACCTAAAACTAATTTATTTTCTCATTTACCCCAGTCTTGGACCTAAAACGTGTATCGTTTCTCCATCCACAGATGCTGACTGACCTACAGAGGCAAACCTAGCCTTTTCTGATTTTCATTCCGATTTCCAGTATCTGTGGTTTTGTGATTTTCATACTAATATTAGATGCATTAAGATAAAGGGTACACAGTTATATAGAATTATTCACTGGACATACATGGTTAAAGGAAGAAATTAGACTCCATGGGAGAGTACAGTTGTTGAAATTAAGGAAATAAAATTGGATTGCGTTTTATCTAGTTACAGTTTTCATCTTGTGATGGACAGTATAAACTGGTAAATTGTTGGAGTTATAGATTTATCAAAGGAAAAACCTTTCACAGAACAGAATTATCAAAGCTTACATGATGTGCTAACTATGAAGGGGACAGTTACCAATTGAGTTGAGCATCAGTGGCTCGATGAGGACACATACATATAAATGGGGATCCTGTGGATAGGGTGAACTGTTTTAAATATCTGGGAGTCCACATCTCTGAGGATATGACATGGTCATCACACGCCTCAGCACTGGTGAGTAAGGCAAGGCAGCGCCTTTACCACCTCAGGCAATTGAGGAAATTCAGAGTGTCTCCGAGGATCCTCCAGTGCTTCTACGCAGCAGCGGTGGAAAGCATCTTGTCCGGGAACATTACCATCTGGTTCGGGAATTGCTCTGCTCTGCAGAGAGTAGTGCGTTCGGGCACTATGGGAACTTCACTCACCCTCCTGCAGGAACTATACAACAGGAGGTGCAACTCCAGAGCAAACAAAATCATGAGAGACCTCTTCCACCCCTGCAACGGACTGTTCCAGCCGCTATGGCAGGCAAACGCCTCCGTTGCCATGCAGTGAGAACGGAGAGGTTGAGAAGGAGTTTCTTCCCAGAGGCAATTCGGACTGCAAACGCCTTTCTCACCAGGGACTAACTGTACAGAACGTTTTTCCTTCTATTATTTATTATGTAAAATAATATGTGTGTTATGATTGTGTGTTTATAATTTGTTTGGTTGTTTTGTTGTTCCGCGAGCATTGCCACTTTCATTTCACTGCACATCTCGTATGTGTATGTGACAAATAAACTTGACTTGACTTGACTACATGGTAGTGGGCAACAAGGACAAAGGGTGGGAAGTCATGATCACAGTGCGAGGTGCCATCAATCTAGTTGTGTGACTCAGACTGACTATCTGAGAAACATTCACAAACGGCAACTTTTGGTCAACTTGGGATCTGAAAGTAATATTGTCTTCGAGAGCAGACAGATGTACAATCTTCCTATGGGTGGCACAGAGCAGCAGCTAATGGAACCGATGTTCTTGTAACACAGGATAGATTCTCCAGCGCAGTCCGGGTGGATTGGTGTTCATCTGTGACCTTGTGGGCTGCCACCACGTGCTCCAGTTTCCTCCCACAACCCACAGGTCTGTGGGTTGGTAGGTTAATGATTCACTGTAAATTCTCCGTAATGTGCAGGTGAGTGAAGGAATCCAGAGGCATTGATGGGAATGTGGGGGAAATTGATGTTAATGTACGGTGTATGTTGTCCCAGTGGGATGAAGGGTCTGTTTCATGCTGTATCACACTATTACTCTTTGATGCACCAACTAGCTTGGGATCTGTTCAAAGTAATAGCACAATGCTCAAGTGTGCATTTCTATAACAGCAGTTAGGACAGCCATTAGTACTGTAGAAATCAAAAAGCAATTCCATTACCTGTTTGGTAGGCTTCAGCAAGTTCATAAATGTGTTTGTTTGTCCTTGTAGCTAAAATTTCCAAGAGGATGTGTTCATCAGTTCCAACACCCTATTAAAACCACAGAAATTACACTTCCACCACAAAATGGATTGCACAATAGCATTGAAATACCTTCCACCTATTATCTCTGCCAAATACGATGACACTTTGGCAACATGAGATTCATTTGCATTTTTGCGGTACTTGAGCAATAACATTCAATGAGGTACATAGACATAGAAAATAGGTGCAGGAGTAGAGGCCATTCGGCCCTTTGAGTCTGCACGGCCATTCAATATGATCATGGCTGATCATCCAACTGTATCCTGTACCTGCCTTCTCTCCATACCCCCTGATCCCTTTAGCCACAAGGGCCATATCTAACTCCCTCTTAAATATAGCCAATGAACTGGCCTCAACTACCTTCTGTGGCAGAGAATTCCAGTACATTACTCACAGCCCTTGGTATTTGAAGGCAACAATTATTCAGGTATTATTTTCCCCCCAATTGTTTCTAAATTGCAATGAGGGTAATTTTTCCTCACACAGGTGCCACCTCAACCAGTCACCACTTAATGATGAATATGTACTTGCGAGCAAAGGCACAATTTGCGAATGCTTGATTCTGTCCTTTGGCTGATCACGCATGTGCACCATCACTGAACGACAATCAAAGCAGAGAGGACACATTTTCCCCTTGCAAGTTGCACCAGTTTAATGGATGACTTATGCCCCTGTCCCACTTAGGAAACCTGAACGGAAACCTCTGGAGACTTTGCGTCCCATCCAAGGTTTCCATGCGGTTCCCGGAGGTTGCAGGTGGTTGCCGGAGGTTGCAGGTAGTGGAAGCAGGTAGGGAGACTGACAAAAGCCTCCGGGAACCACACGGAAACCTTGGGTGGGGCGCAAAGTCTCCAGAGGTTTCCGTTCAGGTTTCCTAAGTGGGACAGGGGCATTAGGGTACATTGGATTTTTGACATCCACGCCTTCAGCTCTTTTAGATTAGCACAAGCATGTTGGACGGAGAGATTTGGGAACACATATCTGAGCATTCTCCCTCAAACAAGGCTTATTCTTCTCAAAGAAATTGAAATGTCTATAAAACACTGGGCTTCGGCCTACACACCCAAAAAGGATCAGTGCTGAAGGAGGTGAGTGAGTGGAGGGAGACAGGCCTTTTAATGGAACTGCAGGAGAGTCACACATAATTCATGACCTTTGATGGGGCGAAGAAAATAATAAGAGGTAACATCTGCCTCACAGATCATGGCCCAACTCTGAGGTCCGGATTCTCAGGATCAAAATTGGGCCATGAACAGGGAGAAATTGTGAGGCCTATACATTCGGCCCAAAAAGTCAAAGTTTCATTTCAACACTTATTTCCCCCCTTGCCCGCTCATCTACTCCTGCCACTCCTCTACATTAGAAAAAATTCACAGGAGCCAATTAACATACCAGCATGTCTTTGGAATGTGGGAGGAATCCAGAAACCCATGTGATCGTAGGAGAACATGCAAACTCCACACAGGCAGAACTTAATGTCAAAATCACACCCTAGTTGGTGGAAGCTGTGTGGCAGCAGCATTAACTACAATGCCTTTAGTTAGAAAGTTGGAGAATTTAAGGACTTTGGGTGACAAAGTGCAACCTATTTCCAAGCGATAGAATCCAACATGTAAAGAGGCCGAATATTAACTGTGACTCACCTCCATTGCATAGCTTAGTTGTTGTGCATCAAACTTTGCAGGAGTCAACATCAATCCCTCAACCACATTTTCAAAATTCCCTCCGAGCTCCGATTTCAATTCTTCAATTAGATTCTGTAGCATTAATTATAACACATTAGTCAACAAAGTTTACAGTTAAAATTTTACACAATGTACATTGGTGTTGGTGTCAACATCCTGTTCATCACACCATGGGGATGAGTTTAGTTGGTTTATTCTTTCCTCAACATGCCAAATGCTTACAGCTAAATACATGTTTCTGTTTTAAGCCTACTAACACTATCACTTACTTACGAGGTCAAATGCATATTACTTGGAATGCTGGCAAAAACTGCATGATTGAAGCACTGTATTGTATTCTCTGGGGAATCCTGTTTGCCATGAAATGAACTGTATGTGATGCCTGGTGCTGGCAAGTAGTGAAATATCAGTAGATGTTGTGCAGCTGGAGACATCGTCTAGATTGTGGGCTGCGTGAAGGGCTGAAGCTAGGGGCAGGGATGGGAATGCAAGATTCAGGAAGGTGGGCTGTTTCTGGCTGGATCAGGGGTCTGGACTGCTTGAATCACCTTGTTTTGACCAGCTAAAACATATGGCAACGACAACTTTTGTACATCATTATAGGATGAGCTTCATTGCCAGCAGCCTTGGTGATCTCTGTACACGTAAGAAGTCATTGTCTCTCTGCTTCATGAATAATGACACTGATATGGTGAAGGATTTATTAAGAAAATGTATCCAGCAGTGAAATAAATTTGAATTGTAACTTGCAAAGTGACAATTTCCATTGGAAGCACTTCCATACAAAAAGTTAACATGCAAATGCAGCTGCATGGTACCAATAATATGTGGTATCTTTAACAGATTGTCAACATATTTATAATCCCAATATTGGAATGATTACTACCAAACAGCACAACACATTTTTGCTGTTTTTGCACAAGAAATGCACGTACATTAAGAATCGTTTAATGTTGCCTTTACAATGCACACTGTAACTATTTGTTTTAACTTACAAAGGAGCCCCTATTCGACATGTTTCATGAAGTAAATTGCTCATGTTGTAATTTAGCATGTGTCTATTGCTATTCTATCATTGGGATAGAATTATCTTGTGATTTCATATGCAAAAAGGAAAATAACTTTTCATTTGTGACCCCTTATTTGGGAGAGGATTTTCTTTTCAGAATCACGAATTAAAGGCCCATGCCTGTGACAATGAAGCATGGGGCATCATTCCGTTGGTCTTGTATCATCAAAGTTTACGGATTTTAAACATTTCAGTTGGTGGCTCTGTATCCAGTTCATTCCTTGATGCTTGAGGGAGAATGGGGTTGTAAGGCCATAGGTTGTAAGATGAATGGGGTTGAGATCAAAGGCAAAATATCTTACAGCAGTAATAGTTTCTAAATCTAAAGTAGTTCCTCCATCTATTTTAAACACATTTGCATTTGTTTATATTTATGGTTGATATGAAGGCTAAATTAAATTAGCTATTTATGCATTTGAAGAAAACATTCAGAGATAAAGTCACTAGATTGAATATGGTTTAAGGTTTGAAGATTAACACTTTTTTAATTACCTGATCATAAGATGATTTGAAGGCTTTAATGATCTGCTGCCGTTGAAAATTAGTTCTACTTGACAAAAGATCAATAATGACATCTTCATCAGTTCCTATTGGAGGAAGTGCAAGGCATTCTATTAAATATCCCAAGGCTAACTGATTTATAAAGATAACATCAACTTTCACAATCACATATTTTGCGAAAGTTACATTCACAAATTACAATACATCAAACCTAGAGAGCAGAATCATTTTCCTGCCTACCTCGACCAACCAAACAGATAGCATTTGTTTCTGTATGGTCTTTTCCATCCAAAGACGACTTAGATCATAGAACAGTACATCAGGAATAAGCCCTTCAGCCCACAATGTCTGTGCTGAGCATGATGCCAGGACCAACTCTTATCTGCTTGCACATAATCCATTTCTATGTGCCTTTCTAAAAGTGTCATAAATGCCACCATCACACCTGGCTCCACGACCACCTTTGACAGTGCGTCCCAGGTACTCACCACCTTTTGTGTAAAAAAAACCATATCCTGCACATCTCCTTTAAACTTTGCCCCTCTCACCTTAAAGATATTCCCTGTAGTATTTAATATTTCCATACCGGGAAACGGTTCTGATTGTCTATCCTTTCGATGCCTCTCATAATTTATATATTTCTATTGGCAGTCTTCTCAGCCTCTGGTGTTCAGAGAAAATAATCCATGTTGATCCAATCACTTGTAACTAATGCCCCCTATTCCAGGCATCATTCTGGTAAACCTCCTCTGCACCCTTTCCAAAACGTGCACATCTGTCCTGTGTTGGGAAAACCAGAACTGCATGCAATATCCCAAATGCAGTCGAACTAAAGCTGTATCATGACTTCCTGAGACCTATACTCAATTCCTCCACCAATGAAGCCAAGCATACCATATTGCCTTTTCTGCCATTTAGCTTTCTATCACACCCCTAGAATAACAGGCGATTTGAGCAGGTATATCACCTGCATACTGCTCAGGGATTAGTTTGGGGCATTCTTCACTATTCCCTGAATTGACATCAGGTCCTTTGGATAGAAAATATGAATTACAAACGGACATTTGCACAAAAAAAAACCCAAATCTGCTGGTAGCAGGCTCTTTTTTCTAAAGAAAACAGAGGTGATCAAAGTGAAATAATTAAAATTATTAAAGTTTGTGAAAGGGCATATAATTCCACCCTTGTAGCTTCCTAAAACAGGGTCCTATAAATGCAAGACAGTCATTAATAAATTTGATTATGGAAAATATTTTAAATTATACAAAACGTGGTTGCACCTGTGTAATAATAATGCAGCCATATTTTGCGGTTTGTCAGTAGAAGTCTGGCACAGTGTTTTTGAATCGAGTACAGAAACTGCCAACTAGGCAGACTAACATTTGTTCAGTAAATGGACATTTTCAGGACATGATGAATGTGGTTGTTGGGGAAGTGCAGTGTCTTTTACTTATCACCATGAGACTTTCCTGGATTTTACTGATGGGAAAACAAAAGTAAACTGGCTGCATTGCCAAAGTGGAATGGGAATGTGTATCATGAGACAGCCACTGGGGCTCGATTGGATCGGGGGCCGCTGCAAGAGGTCGAACATGTGGACCAGACGCGGCTGACAGCGGTGGAGCAGTAGTGGAGAAGGACACCACGGCTAGGCTTAGCCAGGCTGACCCTGTAATGCCGCCATGACAATGGGCCCTCATGGCCTTTGAGCACTAAAGCGACATGAATGTCCCTTAATTCATCAACACCTCTTCAGCTGAAGGTTCTGAGCAACAAACAATCCACTGAAGGTACTCAGCAGATCGAGCTGCTGTATTGGTGTTGAAGCAAATGTTGGCATTTTAAGTCAAAACCCTGCATCGGGACTGGAGAGACTAATGAAGCTCTTTGTACGTTCTATCTCCCCATTCAATCCTGATGCAATTTCAACCCAAACGTCAACATTTTCTCCCACCCCCAGATGCTGGTCAATCGGAATTCCTCCAGCAGATTGTTTGATGCTTCAGATCTGCAGTCTCTTGAGCCAGTAAATCAATGAATCTGCTTCAACACTGTAGAAAATACTTCACCCTGAGTGTAGAGGACCATTGACCTCAAAAGTATTAGAGTGAGCAGCACACTACAACTACAGCAACCCGGAATGTGTCTCAAGCCAGTCAGTGGTGATTGCAACCTTGATCTCAATTGTCAAAGCATTCCAGGCAAGCCTGGTGTTCAGGCTGTAGAAGTTCATTTTTCTTCTAATGCCATTCTTCATCAATCTTAGCCTCGGGAGACATTGCTCCTCAGACAGGTTGTGATAGGACCACAAGTGCCTGCAAACTCAGGATGGTGGTGAGAGGTATGGCGAGGACCATCTAGTTTTGGAGCAGAACTCGTAGGAATAGCACACGAGTCGAGTTCTGAAATACAAGCGAAGGTAAGATGCACCCCCAGGGTGATTAATAAAACTCAGAATCTAGAGTTTCATCAACAAGAGTAAAATTGAACAAAGTTAAGCTGGGAGGGGAATTGCTGTACAACATTCTCACAGTAGCACGATTTGGATAGAAAAGATTTGCCATTCAACAATGTTCAGAAGGAATATCAAGTGTGGTTCATAAAGCTTTGAATATATACTACACAATGGAAGATTAAAAAAAGAGACAGGAGGCTAAACTCTTAAAATAGCGAAACAAAAGAAATACTAGACTGTTGAAGATCTGGTTTAACCTGCAGTATAACCTGTGTAGAAAGGAACTGCAAATGCTGCAATATACCAAAGATAGACAAAGTGCTGGAGTATTTCAACGGGTCAGGCAGCATCTCTAAAGAAAAAGGATTGGTGATGTTTCGGGTCGGGACCCTTCTTCTGAAGAAGGGTCCCCACCTGAAGAGTAACGCATCCTTCTTCTACAAAGAAGCTGCCTGACCCACTGAGTTACTCCAGCACTTTGTACCTGTCTTTGGTATAGCCTTCTGTGTCAGTTTCCACGTAGCTCGGTGCATGGTGGGATTTTTGTTTTCCTCTGACTTTCTTTCCCCTGGCATAAAATTTTGCCAAATCAAAAGTAATCCTAACATTTTCAATATTTGACCACACTGGTCTGAAAAACAACAGTCCTTGCTGATACACCGAGCAAACATTTTTATCCCCGAAACCTTGCCCAACGCACAAATTTCAATTTATGCTCCATGGGATCTGTGACCTTACACGGCTTCAAATGCAGCCTCCTGAGTGTCTTAACTGCATTGCCGGAGGTGGGGAGGGTCACAGTGCATTTCAAATACATGGCAGGTTAATTCCAGGCTGCAGCTGCTGATCTGTGCCACATCTCACACTTTGCTGCTCACTGTTGGTTTCAGACCACTCAAACTCCACACTCAAGGAAGAGATGCCATCTAATTTGCATCGCATCCTCACCCCACTGTTGAAAATCTGGTTTAGCCTGCAATGCCACCTTTTGTGTCGGTTCTAGGTGGCGCAATGCTGGTCGGGAAATCTATCCCTTCATTTACAGTGGGGTATTTTGTATTCCGAGCACATTTACTCCCCAGCATAAAATTCCCTGAAATACTATCAAAATTAATGCAACACGGAAAATGTTGGTCTTCAACATTTGCCCCCCACTGGCAAAGAACATGTGGATATCTGTCTACGTTCTGTAAGCATCAAGATACTATAGTCATGTCATTACTGAGACCTTAATTGCATCATCCTGCCCAGAAGCTCCTGACCACATCCTTATAGGGTGTTGGTGGCTTCCGTGCAAAAAGGACATTGCCTCTGGGCACTTTTCTTCATCAACTTGATCTGATTCCCTGAAACAAAATGCCCATCCATTCACTGCATTGCAATATCCATTTGTTCAGTACTGACACTCCCTGGTGGATGTTTGTAATGTAATATGACTCTTTAAGACCTGCTTGTAAAGATGACATTGGCTATGTAGCATGTTAATAACAATTAGAAATTGCAACACAAAATGGGATATGCCACCTAAAATCATTTTTATCAACCTCACAGAGATCTTGTTATTTATAAGACTTCCACAAGCACACTATTTTAAAACAAAGAAAAAAGTAGTTATCTCCAAGGCATCCTGTTTTTGCCAACTTCAGAGCTGTATCCTACATACCACTCTCAGCAGATGGATGCCAATGTAAGCTTCATTGCCTGTCAATCTCCGCTGAAAGCAAACCAGAATCAGACTTCTTGTGCTTTCCCCAACTCACCCGATCCCCATCAAAACTCCTGTATTTTGCATTGCCACAAAAACATTGATGAAGTGCTTTGAATTACCTAGTCCTTTCATGGAACTTCGAAGATTTTCTGCATCGTGATAAGCATTAAAACCAGGACTTGGTTTGACAGTGCCTCTTACCTACAAAAAATAGAAATATTATTATCAATTTAATTCTCAGAAAATTAAAATGCTTTCCAAGCCTTTTCGTAGTGGAACCATTGTAACAGAAACTTTATTTTTAAAACAGATTTGCATATTTATGGGTAGCTAGGGATAGAACAATTTTCTGGATTATCACAGATTAAATTTTAAATCTGTTTGTGTTCTATATTTTCATTATACAATCTACAGATTTCAATTCTTGAAGTTTACCTCTCAGCTAACAGCAGCAATGTTTCACTCATAGATCTTGGTTTCTCATTGCATAAAAACAATCTCAAAGTAGACACGAAGTGCTGGAGTAATTCAACAGGTCAGGTAGCACCTCTGGACAACATGGATGGACGACGTTTCGGGTTGGGACTCTTCTTCAGACTGATAGTTGTGATGATGGGGCGGGGAGGAGGCTATGAGAAAACTGGGAGGTGGGGGCAGGACAAAGTCTGGCAAGCGATAGATGGATACAGGTGACGGGGGTTACTTTTTTGGCTGATGATAGGCAAAAGCCAGAGATGAAAAGACTAAAAGTGTGGGATGAGGATAGAAAAGGCACAAATTGGTAAACCAGAGGAATGAATATAGGTGGAGGAGGAAGGGAAAGGGGGAAATGGGTGTACATCCAGGTGGGGGAACAGCGAAAATAAGGGTGGAAAAGGGTGCAGAGTAAGGGTGTTAGTAGGTTAATTACCTAAAATTGGAGAATTCAATGTTCATTTGGAGAATTGTTCCCCTTCTCTTGCCTGTGCTGGATCCACAACTGAATCGCCTTGTGTGTGGCCTTGCCTGGATCCACAACTGAATGGGTAGAATGTGTGAATAATAGGCAGATGGAATAAGGTGGGGGAGAGGAAATAAATGGCCATGAAAGAGGACCTGGGTGGATCAGGATGTGAAAGGTGCAGAGGAGTCCATTTAATGGGAAATTTGAGAATGCATTGTTTATGCTGTTGGGTTGTAAAATAATCAACGAGATGCTGTTCCTCTAGTTTGTGCTTGGCCTCACTCTGGGAGTGGAGGAGGCTGAAGGCAGTCAGATTGGGGTGGGAATAGGGAGGAGAATTAAAATGGTGTGCAACCACAAGCTCAAGGTGGCCATTGCAGACAAAGCTTAGATGGTTGGCAAAGTGGGCTTCCAGTCTGCACTGGGACTTTCCAATGCAGAGCAGGCCACAACATATAGCATTTGGTGCTGTAGATGTGGCCTCCACATCAGTGAGATCAAGGGCACACTGGATGAATACCCAAGTCATTTTATTCCAGGACACATCTCTCCTAGTTCTTTCTGCCACAAAGCATCTTTACTTTCTCTGTCACTGTAATTTTCTGCAATATTCCCATAGTAGTCACTTACATACTTCCTCTCAATTCATGGACAATACATCACAAATCTTTTTACACCGAATCAAAAAGATCAAAGCAATGACACACAGGGTTATGTCCAAATACTCTTTGCATGCATTTTTTTTGGATTAGGGTGTGCCAATAAGGGACCGGATTACAGACAATACAAAGTTGCGAATCCAGTTTTTCTTAACGTATTGCAAACAGGCAAAGAAAAGGCCTAATGCAGGAACATTTCCTTTATTTTCGTGACCGCGGTTGTCACGTAATATTCAACAGATCCTGGTTGGAAACCATACAGAAACACGAAGAACTACTAAAGCAGCTAACCATCTACTTCCTCATGCTATTAATTTACAGAAGCTAGTATCAACGTATCCCTCTGAAATGGCAAACCTGCAGATTACAGTAGTGGTTAAGAGTTTAAGAAGGAACTGCAGGTGCTGGAAAATCGAAGGTAGACAAAAGTGCTGGAGAAACTCAGCGGGTGCAGCAGCATCTCCATAGATGATTACAGTTGTGATGTCCATTCGACAAAAGAATGCTTTCTACCACTAGAATTTATCACCTTAAGTGGTTGAAGATAGATTGCGATTTTGCCACATATTTCTCCCCTTTATGGACACGCCCAAAAACCTCGTCTATTTTAAATCGGAGAATTGGTTTATCTGTCCTCTCGATGCAATATTTCCTTCTACAAAGTGACAAAATTATTGATAAGAGAAAAAGATTTCCGCAATTTCACAAAACTCGTTTACGTCCAAGCCAGTGACATGGATTACATTTTACTCACACGTATAATTCACAAAAATACCCGAGAAACATTTTACTGGGCGTTTGTATTGGTCATACTATTGACTTACATTGTATGTGTCCTTTTTAGCAGCCATTCTCTCAAAATCAGAAATTTCAGGAGATGAAGAGTACTTTACTGTGTGCCTTAACCGGCTGATTGGGGTGTAACCGATGGAGTGAATTGTATTTCACCGAGTGCTGAATAGGTGTGTCTCCTTTACATATTTTATTAATGGCTTAGTTGGCATTCTGGGAGTTACCACTCCTGTCTGACGATATCTTCCCTTAATCCCAATGAAAAAAACGGATATTGGTCGTCATCGGCACTGAGCCTTTGCCAAGAACATCTGAATGTCCAGGTACCATTTCCCACACCTTCAAAAAGCTTAAAGGCCAGGAATAATTCGGGTGCCTCGGCTGCTGGAATCAATGTATCGGTGACCTGCGAATGCTGTGCTTTGATTGAGAAGGGACATCAGTTAAAAGCGCCTCCTTGTGCCTAGAAACGGGCGGTGCAAAAATACTATTTCTTTAAAATATTATTTTTTTTATCACACTGAAAGGGACACACCAGGAAGCACTTTGAAAATGCAGAGCACCGACTTACAATGGAATTATATTTTATTTATTTTATTTATTTTGACATTCGTTTGTTGACATCAATACACAATCAACTCCAAAGATGTCTATTTATTTATTTATATTTGATTATTTATTTTGAACAGAATAAAAGAATATAAAGCAAGTGTGAAACAGCATACAAAAAGCAAAACAAGAATATTTATAAAGTGTCATAAACAATATCAATAAATAAATGAACTCGTATCCATTATCCATTATATATTACGAGACCAAAACTGTACGTAATACTCCAGGTGTGGCCTCACCAAGACCCTGTACAACTGCAGTAGAACCTCCCTGCTCCTATACTCAAATCCTTTAGCTATGAATGCTAACATACCATTCAATTTCGTATCCAGTATCCATTACCTAAATGGTGGCCGACTAGGAAAAGGGGAGATGCAGCGAGACCTGGGTGTCATGGTACACCAGTCATTGAAAGTAGGCATGCAGGTGCAGCAGGCAGTGAAGAAAGCGAATGGTATGTTAGCTTTCATAGCAAAAGGATTTGAGTATAGGAGCCGGGTGGTTCTACTGCAGTTGCACAGGGTCTTGGTGAGACCACACCTGGAGTATTGCGTACAGTTTTGGTCTCCAATTCTGAGGAAGGACATTATTGCCATAGAGGGAGTGCAGAGAAGGTCCACCAGACTGATTCCTGGGATGTCAGGACTGTCTTATGAAGAAAGACTGGATAGACTTGGTTTATACTCTCTAGAATTTAGGAGATTGAGAGGGGATCTTATAGAAACTTACAAAATTCTTAAGGGGTTGGACAGGCTAGATGCAGAAAGATTGCTCCCGATGTTGGGGTAGTCCAGGACAAGGGGTCACAGCTTAAGGATAAGGGGGAAATCCTTTAAGCCCGAGATGAGAAGAACATTTTTCACACACAGAGAGTGGTGAATCTCTAAAACTCTCTGCCGCAGAGGGTAGTCGAGGCCAGTTCATTGGCTATATTTAAGAGGGAGTTAGATGTGGCCCTTGTGGCTAAGGGGATCAGAGGGTATGGAGAGAAGGCAGGTTCGGGATACTGAGTTGGATGATCAGCCATGATCATATTGAATGGCGTTGCAGGCTCGAAGGGCCGAATGGCCTACTTCTGCACCTAATTTCGATGTTCCTGTTTCTATGTATGTGTCGTTTTTTAGAAAGTTAGAGTACAAACGTTGCAGCACTTTCCCTCTAGTTCATGCTATTAAACACTATAACTTCCAAATAAGCTCTGAGCTACATAACCCGGCTGCATTGTTTTTTTTGTTGTTCTAATACTGTTTTTTGGTTTGTTTTATGTGTAAGTAAGTGTGTGCCGGTGGGGTGTATACATGTATATATTTTATATATATATATATATATACTGAACTTTTTCTTGTTTATTATATTGTTTAGAGAGTACTATGTTTACGTATTGTGTTATGCTGCTGCAAGTAAGAATTTCATTGTTCTGTCTGGGACATATGACAATAAAACACTCTTGAAATATCTCCATGCTCATTCTTGCCAAGAATCGCAGGTTATCAGCTCGTGGGAAGCCAAGCGATTTTGGAGAAACTAAAGTCACTTTCAATGTTTAAATGTGCAACCAGAATCCATCGTTTCTGCTCACAGTCCTTGCATGCCTGTTATTATGATTTGGATGAGGGGATTGAAGGCTTTGTGGCTAGGTTTACAGATGATACGAAAATATGGGGGTGGGGGGGGGGGGGCAGGTAGGGGTTCTTGACTTTGAAGAAGGGACAGGTTGGGAGAGTGGGCAGAGAAGTGGCAGATGGAATATAATATAACAAAGTGTGGAGTAATGTATTTTGATAGTAGGAATAGAGTTGTAAACTATTTTCTAAATGGGGAGAGAATCCAGAAATCTGAGGTGTAAAGGGACTTGAGAGTGCTGGTGCAGGATTCCCAAAAAGTTAATCTGCAAGAGAAATAAGTAGTAAAGGAAGCAAACTTAATGCTGGCATTCATTTCAAGAGGGTTTGTATACAAAAACAGGAATGTAATGTTGAAGCGCAATAAGGCGCTGGGTAAGGCCACATTTGGAATATTGTGAGCAATTTTGGGCACCGTATCTGAGGAAGGGTGTGCTAGCTCTGGAGAGCATCCAGGGGTGGTTTACAAGAATGATCCCAGGAATGAGTAGGTTAACCTATGATGGTGTTTGTCCGCACTGGGCCTGTCCTCGCTGGAGTTTAAAAGAATGTACGGGGACCTCATTGATACATACAAAATAGTGAAAGGCTTGGGTAGCGTGGGTGTGGAGAGCATGTTTCCACTAGTGGGAGAGTCTAGGACTATAGGTCGTGGCCTCAGAATTGAAGGAAGTTCTTTTGGGAGGGGGATGAGGAGAAATTTCTTTGGTCGGGGGGAGTTGGTGAATCTGGAATTCTTTGATACAGAGGGCTATAGAGTTCAAGTTGGTCGATGTTTTTGATGCAGAGATAGATGGATTCTTGATGAGTGCGGGTGTCGGTGGTTGTGGGGAGAAGGCAGGAGAATGGGATTGGGAGGTAGAGATAGATCAGCCATGATTGATGGCGGAGTCGACTTGTTGGGCCGAATGTCCTAATTCTGCTCCTATCACTTATGACATTATCTGTTTTTTGGGAGGTGAGCGTCTCTGCGAGTCACTGTTCTTTTGATTGTATAATGAGCCACCTCTTCAACTGCTGCAGTTCTGCTAAGCGTATGTCCACTTCAGTGAATGTACGTTAGATATTTCAGCATTTCAACCCACTGGGAGAGGGAAAAGTAATACATTTTCAAGGCAGTGCGATGTATGATTTAAACCCCATAGTTTTTCTATATTTGTTTACAGATTTATCGTGCAATTACCACTGATCCTTGTATTGCTGATACACTTGGATAATAAGCACTAATTTCTTTATTCAATCTATTAATATAAATTGTAACGAACTGCGCCTTACAATATGTATTGATCCCAATACCATAAACCCTTATCTTATGAAGTGGTTTTTATGTAGCATCGCAATGAATGCATTTTGGAAATCCAAATGCACTGGTCGCACTTTATCTACATTGTTAATTCATAAAGAAATAAATACATTTGTCAAGTGTAATTTTCTTTCCATAAAGCTATGTTGTTGCCATCCTCAATTTCTAAGTGTCCTGTGTGACCACACACACACACACACAACAATTTTGTTCTGGCTCTCCTTTATAATTCAGGTGGATCCAAGTGACAGGTTTATAATTCAGGTGGATCCAAGTGACAGGTTTACCAGTTATCATTTATAATGAGCACGTCCGGATTTCTAATTTTTCCCAAAGTCCACCTGACAGATGTAGTCAAATCGCAAGATCTCATATATTCCAGTGGGATCACATCTCAATCTTCTAAACACCTTAGAATTTAGGCTTGTTCTCGCAATCTTCCATCATAGTATGACCCCATTGTTCGAGATAATTTGCTTGTGAGCTTTTGGTGCATCACCTCCAACACAAGTATATCCTCCTCTTAAATAAACAGATCAAAACAGTTGGGCAAAGCCTTGAAAATCTGTTTTATTTTTGTACTTGTCATCCTTGTAAGAAAGTTAACATTCCATTTTGCCTTCCTACTTACTCACTGTACATGATAACTTTCAGTATTTCTTGTACAAGGACACATAGATATCACTGAACACCAACATTTTATAGTGTCATACCAAGTTAATGATATTCTGGGGTTGTAATCTTCCTACCAATGTGATAACCTCACATATCTTCAAATTATTCTGCAAAATTTTTGGCCACCCAATTTATTTAATAATATCCCTTTGCAGACTTTATGCGCAATTGAATTATAGAATCAGAGGGCAACGTGGCGTGGAAACAGGAATTTTAACCCAACTCATCCATGGCGACCAAGAAGCCTATCTAAGTTAGTCCTATTTGCCTGCATATAATACTCATATTGCTGCAAACCTTACCTATCCATGTATCTATTCAAATGTATTTTAAACATAGAAACATAGAAAATTGGTGCAGATGTAGGCCATTCGGCCCTTCGAGCCTGCACCGCTATTCAATATGATCATGGCTGATCATCCAACTCAGTATCCTGTACCTGCCTTCTCTCCATACACCCTGATCCCTTTAGCCACAAGGGCCACATCTAACTCCCTCTTAAATATAGCCAATGAACCGGCCTCAACTACCTTCTGTGGCAGAGAATTCCAGAGATTCACCACTCTCTGTGTGAAAAATGTTTTCCTCATCTCGGTCCTAAAAGATTTCCCCCCTTATCCTTACACTGTGACCCCTTGTTCTGGATTTCCCCAACATTGGGAACAATCTTCCTGCATCTAGCCTGTCCAACCCCTTAAGAATTTTGTAAGTATCTATAAGTTCCCCCCTCAATCTTCTAAATTATAGTGAGTACAAGCCGAGTCTATCCAGTCTTTCTTCATATGAAAGTCCTGACATCCCAGGAATCAGTCTGGTGAACCTTCTCTGTACTCCCTCTATGGCAAGAATGTCTTTCCTCAGATTAGGAGACCAAAACTGTACGCAATACTCCAAGTGTGGTCTCACCAAGACCCTGTACAACTGCAGTAGAACCTCCCTGCTCCTATACTCAAATCCTTTAGCTATGAATGCTAACATACCATTCACTTTCTTCACTGCCTGCTGCACCTGCATGCCTACTTTCAATGACTGGTGTACCATGACACCCAGGTATCGTTGCATCTCCCCCTTTCCTAATCGGCCACCATTCAGATAATAGTCTACTTTCCTGTTTTTGCCACCAAAGTGGATAACCTCACATTTATCCACATTATACTGCATCTGCCATGCATTTGCCCACTCACCCAGCCTATCCAAGTCACCTTGCAGCCTCCTAGCATCCTTCTCACAGCTAACACTGCCCCCCAGCTTCGTGTCATCCGCAAATTCCCTCTTCCAAATCATTAATATATATTGTAAATAGCTGGAGTCCCAGCATTGAGCCTTGCGGTACCCCACTAGTCACTGCCTGCCATTGTGAAAAGGACCCGTTTACTTCTACTCTTTGCTTCCTGTCTGCCAGCCAGTTCTCTATCCACATCAATACTGAACCCCCAATACTGTGTGCTTTAAGTTAGTATATTAATCTCTTATGTGGGACCTTATAATTATATTTGTACCTGCAACTACCACTTCCTCTGGTAATTCATTCCATTGCACCCACCAACCTTGCCCCTCTGAGACTTTTTTAATCTTTTCACTCTCGCTTTAAATGTATGCCCTCTAATTTGAAACCTCCGTACACAGTGAATGAGACTGTGGCTATCAATCTTATTTATGCCCCCTAAAAAAAAGACACAAAGTGCTGGAGTAACAGCGAGTCAGGCAGCATCTCTGAAGAACATGAATAGCTGACATATCAGGTCGGGACCCTTCATCAGACCTGCCATGTCAACTTGTTAACCACGTGTTTATCTCTACTTTGTCTGTTTACCAATTCTCTACCCACCACTCTCAAGCCATGAAGTCTTATTTTGTGCAATAATCTTTCACGTCAAACCTAAATGACTGCCTTTTGGAAATATAAATGCATTACATTCACTGGTTGCCTTTTAACTATTCTGTTGGTTATATCTGCAAAGAGCTTCTAATTAATTATTAAAATAATTTCCCTTTCAGAAAACCGTGTTTATTCATTTAACTCATGTTATGTATTTCTTAATAGTCTGTTATCACACCCTTAAAAATAGATTTCAACTGACCAGCAAATCCCGGTATTCCCACTTCTTTTCTTCTTGAACAGCAGTATTTCCTTTGCCATTGTCTAATCATGGAAACCAGAATCGACAGAAGTGTGGTAAAATTATCGAGAATGGATCCAGTCTCTTTTCCCCTGAAATCCTGTTAGTTTTTCTTGCACATTTTCCCCACATGAACTTAAAAAATTCCCAACTTTAGTTACCTTACATTGTGATTTCTTAAATATTTATATGCATGAAAACATTTGAGATGAGAATATTTGATTAAAGCCTTCGAGTAAAATGGTGATAGACACAAAAAGCTGGAGTAACTCAGCAGGACAGGCAACATCTCTGCAGAGAAGGAATGGGTGACGTTTCGGGTCGAGACCCTTCTTCAGACTGAAGAAGGTTCAGACTTGTTCTGAAGAAGGGTCTCGACAGGAAACGTCACCCATTCCTTCTCTGCAGAGATGTTGCCAGTCCCGCTGAGTTACTCCAGCTTTTTGATTCTATCTTTGGTTCAAACCAGCATCTGCAGTTCCTTACTACACATTAAAATGGTGGATTTGATTATTCACCATTATTGTTTCTTGTACTGCACCTTTCCTTTATACAGCGTTAGAAGCTCTTACAATGAGTTCTTACACCTGTTGCTGGTTTGCTCCTATGTTCCATTTTCTCTCTCTTTATCTATTAATTATTTTTGTGTGCAAAATTCTTTCAGTTATCTGACCAATTATTTCTTCATAACTTTGTAAGTCTTTTACTTTTATCAAATACCAAACGTTGCTGCTTCCATTGGGCACAACTTAATTCATTTCCTCATGAATCTTTCTTTCTCAATAGCATGCATGTTTATTGAGAATAATGAACCATTTCCAAAAACATCAGTTGCTTCTTAGCTAAGCTTTTCATCTAATTTCCGGATCTACCCAAGCTGACTCATGCCAAGTCGTCAAGTCATCTGCACAAGTAAGCCGAGATACAGTTACAATGAACTCAATGCTTATACCTAGGTTTTGTCTTTATTTATATTTACGGTTCTAGTTTTGCACAATTTGTCACTGTCAGACTGGAGATGAGATTGCATTCTTGATCATTATTCTTCTGAGCATCATTGGTAATGAGGATCTGATTAATTCTGCTGTCATTCACAGCCCTGATCTAAAATATTCCATTTCGATCTACAGATTATTGTTTCAGAAAACGGTTTCAAATACTTTTCCCTCACTTTTCCTTCACTTTGATGAACACTTTGAGGGTTAAAGTCATTGAGATCTATTGTATTACATTTATTAAAGCCCCGTCTTATGCTATGTTAAATTCTGCCCTGCTCTCTCAGTCTGCACCTATTCTTACACATCTTTTTGAATGTCTTGCTGCTTTAAACTTTCAATCTAGTCTCATACTTTCAGTGGTTTAAACTCTCTGCCTCGTCCCCACACTCTCTATTTAAACATTCACAGCTAGATCTGTCATTCTCTCCTTGGATAAAAACCATGGTCACCTCTCTTACTCTGTTGTGTGAAACACTTAGTTCTCACTTTAGCTTTTTCATTAATTTAAACTCTTGACACATTATCTAGTGTTTACATTTCTTGTAAATGCTTGCCCTAATTGCTCACTATCTTTTACTTTTGGCCCAGTGTCTCACAATCTCATTCCTTTAAACCCTCAGCCCAATCTCTGCATTAAATCCTGCAGGAATTTTATATATTTTCTAAGGTAACAGTACAAGGACAAAAAAAAAGGTTGGAACAAAAATAGGCCATTAGCTTTCAAGCCTGCTCCACCATTCCATAACATCTTTTATTTGAACACAATTTTCTTGCTCACTCCCCATATCCTCCGATTCAATTAATATCCAGAAATCTACAAATTTCTCTTTTGAATACAATCAATATCTGACTCCGGAGTAAGGGAACTACAATGGCTTACTTCTTATTTTGAAACTATGACTCCTAAATCGAGGGAGCTGGGGAAATAGCCTCTTTGTATCTAACCTGTAGAACCCTTTGAGAATGTTGCATGTTTCATTGGCGTACTCCTCTCATTCTTCTCATCTACTCAATCTCTTCTCATATGACATACATACAATCCCTTGAACCAATCTGCACACCCTCTATAGCAAATATATACTTTTTAAGTTCAGGAGACTAAATATGTACATAAGGTGTGGTGTCACCTATATATGTACTAAGTCATCTTTACTCCAATATTCAAGTCCTCTTGCAATTTAAACCAACACACCATTTGCCTAATTGCCTGCTGGACCCACCTATAGTGACATGTGTACAAGAAGTCTCAGCTTCTTCTCAACATTAACTGTGTAACATCTTAATAACATTTTAATTTTTTCCTAACAAAACAAATAACTTTATATTTTCTCCCACCTGCCATGTTATTTCCCACTTATAGCAGCTTATTTATACTTGCTTGAAGCCCTGTTGCATCCTCATCAGTCCACCCAGTCCCACTTAGCTTTATGTAATTAGCTAACTTAGAAATGTTGCATTTGGCTCCCTTGGCCAAAACATTGATGTACATAGTAGTTGTGACCCAAGCAGCAGTCGCTGCATTACCTCATTAATCACAACCTACCAATGGGAAAAGGCACCATTTTTCTATTAGCCCACTATCAATCCACTTTAGACTTCAGAGATCCAGCATGGAAACAGGCTCTTCGACCCACCAAGCCCCCGCCAACCAGTGATTACCATATACACTTGCATTATTCAACACACCGGGAACAATTTACAATTTTTCCAAAGCCAATCAACCTCCAACCTTTACGTCTTTGGAGTGTGGGAGGAAGCTGGAGCACCCAGAGTAAACCCATGCAGTCACAAGGAGAATGTACAAAACTCCATATGGACAGCACCTGTAGTCAGGATCGACCCCGGCTCTCTTGCGCTAATGAAATAAGCTGGTAAATGATTTAATAAGGGTAGTTAGAGAAAGAGTAACATGAGCAAAGAAATAATATCTGGATGAGAGTGGTTTGAGAGAGAAAACACACTTCTCATATATGTTGACCAAACTCAATGATTCAGTTTCTTCTGTTTATTTCCGATTTTACTTTTTTTTGGTGGTGTGTAATAGCATATTTGGGATCTTGCGGGGAAAATAAAAGTGGGATCATCACTGCTTTATTTTGACTTGGTGTTGCTGTTTGAGAAAGTTGCAAGCAGGATTTTGAGCAGACAGCACCCTCTAGGGACAATCTGTTAACATTCATAATCTTGACGAAGAATGCAGCATCAACCAATTAACATTAAAGAAGTCTGATTGAATTCTAATTATAATAATTTAGAAGCTTGTGTAATATTGCTCTTCAAAATGAAGAGAAATTTGCAAACCATCGTTGTAGGGTGAATAAATAAGTAACGGTCAACTATACAGGAGGGAGATCAATAATCTGATTCAATGGTGCCAGACCAATAATGTTTCTCATAACGTTAGCAAGAACAAAGAGCCCTTTTACCTCCCATATCTTATCACCCTGCTTTCTCATCCCTATCCATTTTCACCCATCCACACACTCATCCCTCTATTTTTCTTTCATTATCGACTTTCCAGTGTTCGCTGACCTTCACTTTCTTCCCACCCTACCCTTCTATCCGCATTTTCTCATTCCTACATCTCGTCTTCCCTATCCCTCTGTCATTGCCTCTATTATTCCTGTCCCTCCCCTCTTCACTGCTACTTCTATTCCCTCTTGCTCTCACTTTCCTGCCTAACACTCCCTTCTCACTCTGCTTATTCTTTCCATCCATTCCCCTTCCTCCGCCACTCCACTTGACCATCTATCTTCATCCATTCCTCACTTTCCCTCATTCACCTTCCATTCACATGCTGCCCTTTCTTACTTAGCCATTTTAAACTTTTTTTCATTCCCATCTCTTCATCATTGCACTTCCCTCCCACTCATTCCCTTTCCGCCCCTTCCCAACCTTCCATCTTATTCCCCTTCACAGTGTCTATCTCCACTGCCCTTTCCCCTTCTTCCCCCTCTCTTTCAAGCTCCCTCCCTTCTCCTCCTCCCCCTCTTTCCTTCCCATATTTTCCTATTTTACTAAAATAATTAAGGTCAGTTTATTGAAAAGCATTTGAGATGCTTACTCGAGTCTTAAGAGAACGTTATATGTTCGCATGATATAGAATGCTGTTTTTCATTGGAGGTTGATGGAATTTGAACCATGCAATAGGAGGGTCTATCACAGTGAAACCCATATGCTGGATAAAAGGTTCTGTACATATGCCATCAATTTCCTTTATGGAATGATGAAGAGATGGAATGTTTTTGCTGGATAAAAGGTGGCGCGTCTCGTGCCTCTGCAAGCCCGTCCGCATCTAATTTCTGTGTAGTTTTTGTTATGGAATGAGGGAAGAGATCTCTCCCTGGACCCGTTTTTCCAAGCCGTTGGGGCTGCAACATTCATCCCAAACACTGGTGCCAATCACATTTCGGGTCGGTGGTCTGCTGCTGCTCTCTTAGCAAGCTAATTAGTCCCACTTTTCACTCCCGCAACGGCGACTTTGCCCGAGTTGCGGGGTTGAAGAGCTCCTTTTCACCGCCCCGCGTGGTTTGGCCGCGGGACTAGCGAGCGCACGCCGGGGGCTCTAACATCAAGAACCCGGTGTGCGACCACTTTTGATCTTTTCCAACCTGGTTTACTAGAATGATGCCTGGATTAGGGGGTATTAGTTAAAAGAAAAGGTTGGACAGACTTGGATTGTTTTCTTTGGGAAATCAGAGGTTGAGGGAGACATGAACAAAGTATATATAATTATGAGAGGCATAGAAAGAGTGGACAGTCAGAACCTTTTTCCCAGATGGAAATGTTACATTCTAAAGGGGATAGCTTTAAGGTGAGAGGGGCAAAGTTTAAAGGAAATGCACGGGACAAGTTTTTTACACAGAGGATGGCGAGTGGCTGGAGCACTCTACCAGATGGTGATGGAGGCAGATACTATAGTGGCTTTAAGAGGCTTTTGGACAGACACATGAATATGCAGTGAATAGAGGGATATGGATTGTGTACAGGCAGATAAAAGACAGTAGAGACATTGTGGGCTGCAAAGCCTGTTCCTGTGCTGTCCTGTTCTATGCAATTAGTAACTGGCTTCTGTTATATCTTCAAGGCAGGTTTATTGTGCCCTACTGCCTTGTCACCCAGGGTTCACAGCTCCCCCCCTCCTGGATTTATATACATCTGCGAACCAGTCTTCAGCAAGGCTTGAAATTAATTTATGGTACATGACCCCAGTAATGCACAAATTAATTCTCCTACATTAATTGAAAAATCTAATAGCCAGTAAAATTGGTTTTAAAATATCCCCATGGCTAGTAAATGAATGTTAATAAGAATTGAAAATAGAATCTGCTTTGTTCTGAGATATATTTAGATAAATGAATCACATGGATAATTTTTGCTGTATACACACACTGTACAGTGGTTAATTTAATTACATTATTGTTTGCATTTGGCATCTTGGGGATTGTCTGAAAACTATATAGATTTTCAAATAAGAAATTAAATGTTGGTTTCCTTATATTGATTGGAATAAGAAAAATATATTTCTGGGCAATGATTGATAACTACTTTTCTGTTATCTTATTATTGCCATGACTTTTCACATTTATCTTAGAACGTAAAGTGTGAAATGTAACTGAGATTTATATTAAATTTATGCTACGGTTGAGGGGACGGGACCCAATGGGTCCCACTTGGTCTAGTATAACTTTAAAACTCTCATCATGTATGTATGTATGTGTATGTGTGTGTGTGTCTTTATATTTTTGCAAAAACACTACGCAGTAACAATAAGATTTTTACATATTCAGACTCACATTTTCCACCTCTAAGCGAAGAGCAACTTCACTGAAGATTTTATGCTTTATTTCTCGACATTGCTGATTAAAGTAAAAAAAAAAACCCTCCTTTTTAAAATGACCAGCTTCCACTGATGACATCACAATGAGGTGGGCAGGCACAATGGCTCGGCTTGGAGCCCGTTTCAAACACATAATATTCGACGAGCTTCGAGTGACATCAGGGGGAGGGCCGCATTTCCAGAACATTCCTCAATGGCTTCACCACCTACCCAACGGTCGGCCTGCTTCATTCTCACTGCTTGATGCGCTCCTTCATGCTTCATTTGGATGTCACAATGAGGTGTGCGGGCACCATTGCTCAGGTCGGCGCCTTTTTCACACACGCCCGCTCGCCGCCTTGGGTTGTCGAGTCCATGCCCGCCCGCAGCCTCGCACGGGGTCCTCGGGTCGGCGCCTGCCCGCTCGCGGCCTTGCTCGGGTCCTCGAGTCCACGCCAGCCCTCAGTGGGGCCTGGACTGGAGACTGTGGTGGCTGAGCTGACGGCTGCAGTCTACAGCCAGGGCCGGACTGAGTACAAGAACCAGGCTCTGGCGCTGCTCTACAACCTAGATAGGTGCTGCGAAAGGGAATGTGAGGGGAGGAGGATGATGGAAATGAGGAGGAGGGAGATCAGGTGGGGTCTCTACCTCCCTCACTCTGCCCCTCTCAACTCTCTACTCCCTCTCTACCCCCTCCCTCTCTACCCCTTCCCTCTCAACGCTCACTACCCCTTCCCTCTCTATACCCCCTCTACCCCCTCCACCTCCCTCTCTATCCCCTCCCCCTCTCTACCCCCACCCTCTCTGCCTCCCCTCCCCTCCCTCTCTGCCTTCACCCTCTCTACCACCACTCCCCTCTCTACCCCCTCCTCCCACTATAGGGAGTGGTGAATATTGGGACATGGGTGAGTGGTGGAGTATTGCGTTCAGGAACCAGCCCTCCCCTGTGACGCCGCGCGCCCCCCCTACCACTCACTCTCTACTCCCTCCCTCTCTATCCCATCCCTCTCTACCCCCCTCACCTGCTCCCTCTCAACCCCTCCCCCATCATCTCTATCCCCTTCCTCTCAAGCCGCACCTGGGCTATGCGTGAGTGGATAGGGCGGGGATGGGGGAAAAGGAGCAAATTAATAATATCAATATATTATCAAGGCGGGGTTAGTGTGTGTGCGTGGGGGGTGGTTAGTGTGTGTGATACCGCAGGCCACTTCCCCCCCCCCCCCCCCCACAACCGCGTGTTGAGGGGATGGGACCCAACGGGTCCCACTTGGTCTAGTAAATTAAAAAAAATTGCTTCATTTTGTAAAGCCTAAAAATGTGCATCCTAAAAAATATGATCACAATAAAAAGGAATGTGAGTAAGAGAGAAAATAAGGTTTGCTTAAGGTGTGTTCATTCAAATAAATCATCGGCCATCACCGAACTTTGCACCTCATAGTTGATTCCAGAACTGCAGATTATTGTTGGTTTTTCTGCATATAACAGATAAAGAAAATAAGTTAATGGGGAAATCATTATCGAATGTTTTGAATCCCTAAAGGTTTATTAATGGAACTTTGAAAGCCTTTAGCAAATTCAGGAAAAATAAAACTATTTCCCTCATTTTATCTGCATTGGCATTCTACATTGCATACTTGTCCAAAAGTGATAAAGAGCAATGTAAATATTATATTTAGTAGCAAGGACATACTAACTTTGGTCAGTTGTTTGCATTTGTCCTAAAGCAAACTGTAAAAGGGCCAGTGATTTACTGGTCTCTGGAACACTTTTGCAGTTGATATGGCAGTTTTTTTTTAAAGGGTAAGGAAGAGCAGACTTATCCTTGAAATTTGATTTAAATTATCGAGAAACTTTGAATTTTTACTTTTTAAAGAATATTGCAACATTAGTTGTGACCTGTACAATGAGGTCATGGTTACCGATGATCAGAGTTTTATTTTAGCTAAATGTGGCAAAAATATTGGTTGATGAATAGGGTCCCAAATTATATCACAGTTAGATTTTTACAATATATTTTATATTGCCAAGTTATGTCTTGCTGAATTTCTCCCAAAATACTGGCATAACTTTAATTGAAAATCATCTGAAATGCCTTACCTTAGTTACTCCGCCAAGAGATTATTTAATTTATCACATTGCAAATTGTGCAGCTTGTGCACAAATTGGCTGCTGCATTTCTACATTAAAACTGCAACTGAGAGAAAAAAAACACTGAATTGGCTGTGAAGAACGTTAAATGTCCTTTTGGAGTCATAGAGCCATACAACATGGAAACGGGCCCTTTGGCCCAACTTACCCATGCCAACCCACATGCCCCATCCACACTAGTCTGGCCCATATTCATCCTAATCTATGTTATCCATATACCTGTCCAAAAGTTTTTTTGAACAGTCTGACAACACCTGCCTCAACCAACCACGCAACTCGTTCCATATACCTGCCCACCACTCTTTGTGTAAAAAAGTTGCTCCTCAGGTTCCTATTAAATCTTTCCCCCTTCTCCTTAAACCTAAGTCCTCTGGTTCTTGAATTCCCTGTGCATTTACCCTATCTATTCCTCTTGTGATCTTATACACATCTGTAGGATCACCCCTGATTCTCCTGCGCTCCAAGGTATAAAGTCCTAACCTTCTCAACCTCTTTCCATTACTCAAGCCCTTGAGTTCTGTCAAGTCTCGTAAACCTCTCGGCACCCTTTCCAGCTTAACAACATCTTCCTGTTAACAGGATGACCAAACCTGAACACAATACTCCAAATGTGGCCTTACCATTGTCTTACACAACTGTAGCATAACCTATCAACTTCTATACTCAATACTATGACTGATGAAGGCCAATGTGCCTTTTGTTGTGGAAGCTAGTATGTAACTTCAAGTCATTATTTTTACACTTTTCGGAATATTCAATGATTTTCTGTTGAAGTTATGGTTGACAATTGGAAGGACTCTTGCTAACATGTAACCACTTTTTTAAAATTCCAGGCTATACAAAAATATTCCTTTTTCAAATAGTGTGTGTAAGAGGCGATGCCAGTGCTCCCTAACTAACCAACACTGAAATGTGGTCATATATTTTTTTATTCCTTGTAATTAGGTGTTCCAACTGTGATACTCTGGGCTACTGTAGGTCATCAAAAGATTCCATTATCTGAATGTAGCGTGAATTCACAATGTTTACAGTAACCAATGATAACGCCAAGGTGACACATTCTTATAGTTTGTAGTTAAAACATACAAGTTGCAAAACTCGTGTATTACAACCTGAACGTAACACAAACTGCTGAAGGAACTTAGCGGGTCAGGCAACATCTGGGGAGCGTATGGACAGATGATGTTTCAGCTCCTTTTCAGACTTTTGGAGTGTGGTGGGGGGGGGGGGGGGGGGGGGGGGGTGGAGAAAGTTAGAAAAGAGAGATAGGGTTTAGCCACAACCTAACAGTTGGTAGATAGATACAGGTGAGGGAGGTTAGATGAGGAGAGAGGAGGAATGAAATGCAAAACCAGAGGAAGGGATATAGGTGGAAAAGAACGGGGGGAAGGAAAAAAATAAACCAGATATAGGGAAATAGATGGCTTGGGGATGGGAGGTGAATGTACTGAGGAGGGGGAAAGTGCAACGTGGTTAGGGGGTTTGGAGATAATGAGAGTAATGTGTGTACATCGGAATGGGGAGGGTGGGGAGGTGGGGGGCATGGAAAGAGGGATTTGTTGGAGAGTATTATTTGACATTGGAGAATGCAATGGTCATTGCATCATAAGCTACCCAAGGGGAATACAAGGTACTGTTCCTCCAGTTTGCATGCCTCACTTGGGCAATAGAGGAGGCCAAGGACAGAAAGGTCAGTATTGGATGTGGAGTTAACATGGCTAGCGACCGGGAGACTCGGCAGACTTTGGCAGACCGAGCACAAGTATTTGTCGGTAAATTTGCTTGGTCTACCTTGATTTTGTGAATGTAAAGGAGGCTGCATTGCATGCACAAAATGCAGTAGACGAGGTTTGAAGAGCTGCTGGGGTCCCTGGATGGAACTGAGAAGGGAGGTTTAGGTTCAGGTGTTTACAGCTGTACTTGGGTTGGGAGAGGAGGGATGAGTGCATTAAGGAGTTGTGGAAGGAGTGGTCTGAAAGCATTATAAAGTAACATAATGAACATGGTAAATGATATGCCAACAATGCCAGATGTTGGAATCTGGAGTAAAAAAAACTTCTGGAACCCAACTCAGTGTGTTGTGCAGTATCAGTAGAGAAAAGAATTGGTATAATTTCAGGTGAAGATCCCCGCATTCCTCCAGAAATTTTGTTTTTTTGCCAAGAATACCAAAATATCTTGGCTGCATAATATAAGCTTGCAGTCAAATTTCATCTGATAATGGTTCCTGTGAAGTAGTTTATTGTGTTAAGAGCTTGATTTAACTGCTAATAGATAATGCTGATAATAAACTACACACCAGGCAGCATATTTAGGTTGGAAAACAAAAGGTCATTAAGTTTCCTTCAATTGCCCAGATGAGCATGAGAGGAGCTTAGCATATAAATAAGTTACATCTACATAAGAATTTCACGATTCTCCACGCTATGCCACATAATCATGATTAGGCTTTCCTGATCTTCTCATTGCCTGCCCTATAGTCCTTGATAGCTTAGCCAAATAAATATTCAAACCATCTGGTTTCGAGTCTGATTAGTTATGAGCCAATTTCAAAGTGCCAAATGCTCAAGAGGAATTACAGCCTTAATTCCTGCTAAGTTATTAATTTAATATTTCAATTCTCTAATTTTACCGTTGCAGATCAAATCCAAGACAGTACTTATTTGCTGTCCACAATCCTGCACACGGTTGTATCTAAGACTGGCCCATTCCTTTTTTTTTTTAATTCTTTGCCTGTATTATTGTAAAACTCTTTGTGGTGTTCAGTGATCATGAAAGGAAACATAAGGATACGAGTAATAGAAGCAGGAGTCAACAATTTGTTCCTTGTGTCTGATTAGTTTATTTTATTATTGCCATGTGTACAGTGAAAATATTGCAATTGATTTTTAACTACCAATGCAACCAATTTGATATCCCCAGAAATCTATTGATCTTCAGACAGCGACCCTCTGCCCTCTTGGGAAAGAATTCCAATGATTCACTATTCTTCTGGTAAAGAACGGAAAATTTGCAACAATGTACGATCAAGATGGGGTCTTTGTAAATTAAAGAATGGGGATTGTCACTAAAAAAGCTGGGGAACTCGAAGTTTTGTCAACAACAGTAAAGATTTAGCAAAGCTCAGGGAGATTTGTTTCAATGTCAATGAGGTTTGGGAATCTTGGCATTGTCAGGAGAATGCACAAGATAAACCACGTGGTTAAAGTGGGTGGGGAGGGGGTGGGTGGAATGTTGTTAAGTGAGCAAAGGGGAAAACAACACTCATGGTGAAAGGAAAAAAAATGCCTGCCAGGCCTCAATGTGTAAACCACTTATTGAACCATGCACTTCCTTCTATACGATAAAAACAGAAAGCGTTGGAAATGTTCAGCAAATCAGTGGCTAAAGGAACAGAAATAACGTTTCAGGTTAGCAAACCTTAGTCAGAAACCATGCCCAATCAGAGCTTCCCTCTCCCCAGTCTTTCCCTCCCCAACTCCATCAGCTACTTAAAACTGTTTTCTTTCCCAAACCTGAAACATTTTCAACTAAGATAAACACAAAATGCTGGAGTAACTCAGCATTACTCCAACATTTTGTGTTTGCATCTTCGCTGTATAACCAGCATATGCAGTTACTTCCTACTGTTTCGACTAATGCTGCCTGACCTACAGAGGGGTTCCGTATTTTCTGTTCTTATTTCAGATTTACAACATCTGCAGTCCGTTTGCTCCCCACCATTTTCATTATCTGCACAGACGACCGGTGCGAGGTCCCTACGGGTTGTTTTGGTTCATTGTCAACCTGTGTTTAAACAGTTATCCCCAGCGGACAGCAGCTATTTGACTGCGATGTCAGCACTAATAACGATTAGGCAAAAATGCTGGAGTAACTCGGCGGGAGAGGTAGCAACTCTGGAGAGAAGGAACGGGTGACCCGAAACGTAACCCATTCTCTCCAGGGATGCTGCCCGTTTCGCTGAGATACACAGCATTGTGTGCCTATCCTCCGTGTGCTTATCCTCTGCGCCGAAGGTAAGCATCTGCAGTTCCTTCCTACACGAGTAAGGAGTCATTTGGAACATGGCAAAGTCACCTTGGACTAATCTCTTCCTCACCTGGGGACAGCCACAGAAAGCTATTACCCGTTCCTTCCTACCCTCCTCCAAATTGACCCAGTGGCTGCATTTCGTTGGGTAAAAGTTTGGAGGATCGATTGTCAATAATGTTTAGTTAATGGAGGAGGAGGGGAGTGTAGATTGAGACAAGTTGGTCTGTGTTTTGAATGGGCACTTCCGCTTCCGGCTGCAGGTTGCTCATGCAGCCGCCGCCTGTCAGGGATGCGCTGGCGGCCAGCGCTGAACGAACCTGAGCGCTCGGTCTCGATCCTGCCTCCCCTCAACCCGTGTTAGAGTCGTTATCTGCTGGCACTGACAGGGGGGGGTGGAAGGAAGACGTGGTTGTGCAGCAGACGACATTTTTATCCCTTCTTCCCCCCCTCCTCCCGTTTACCTCACGACGCGATGAAGAAGCTTTTCGACGCTCGCAGGGAAGGCGCGGCCGCGGCGGCGGCGGGGGGAGCCGGCGGCCAGTCCGGGAACGCCGGCGGCTGGTCGTCCTTCCAGGGGAAGGTGTACACGGTGGGCCGCTACCAGGTGACGGTGGAGGAGTTGATCGCCGAAGGTAAGCGGCGGGCGCCCGGGGGAGCGGGAAGCCGCCTGTCCGCCGGTGGCCGTTACACGGGCGGCGCGAGGCGGGGTTTGAACCCGCGCGGCGTTCCACGAGCGGCGGGGTCTTCAGGCGTTGCCATGGGGGACGGCGCCGCGCGAGCACCGGTGCCGCCGCTCCACATCCACATCCACTCCCTGCTGCAAACGACGCTCCCTCCCGATGACTTACACAAGCAATGCCACAAATTGACTTTAAATTCCCCTTCCCACCCAAACCACCCCCTCCCCTGCAACCGCAGGAGATGCAGCCTCTATATCTCCTCCATCCAAAGTACCCCAACTGTCTTTTCAGGTTAGGTCGAGGTTCACTTGCACCTCCTCCAACCTCAGTCTGAAGAAGGGTTTCGGCCCGAAACGTTGCCTATTTCCTTCGCTCCATAGATGCTGCTGCACCCGCTGAGTTTCTCCAGCTTTTTTGTGTAACCTCCAACCTCGTATACCATTTGCAGTTTAATGTTACAGTTAAATTTATTGTCATATGCACGCACCGAGGTACAGTGAAAACCTTTTTGTTTAAGAAGGTACTGCAGATGCTGGAAAATCGAAGACAGACAAAAATGCTGGAGAAACTCAGCGGGTGCAGCAGCATCTATGGAGCGAAGGAAATAGGCAACCCTTCTTAGGGTTTCGGCCCGAAACGTTGCCTATTTCCTTAGCTCCAGAAATGCTGCTGCACCCGCTGAGTTTCTCCAGCATTTTTGTCTACCAGTGAAAAGCTTTTGTTGTGTGCTATCCAGTCAGCAGAACGACAATATATGATTACAATCGAGCCATTTACAATGTATAAGATACATGGTAAGGGGATAAAGTTCAGTGCAAGGTAAAGCCAGCAAAGTCCGATCAAGGATAGTCCAAGGGTCACCAAAGAGGTCGATAGTAGTTTAGCACTGCTCGCTGGTTGTTTAGATGTGGACTCTTAAACATTGGCGAGACCAAAAGTAGACTAGGCGATCGTTTCGCTTAACACCTTCGCTCAGTCTGCCTGGGTTTACCTAATCTCCCAGTTGCTAAACAGTTTAACTCCATTTCAATCTGACCTGTTCTGTGCCTCCAGTGTCAGAGTCAGGCCACACGCGAATTAGAGGAACACCCATCTCATATTTTGCTTGGGCAGCTTACAACCCAGTGGTATAAACATTGAAGATAGATGCAAAATGTTGGAGTGACTCAGCGGGACAGGCAGCATCCCTGGAGCGAAGAAATGAGTGACATTTCGGGTCTGAAAAAGGGTCTCGACCTGAAACGTTACCTGTTCCTTATCTCCAGATATGCTGCTTATTCTGCTGAGCTGCACCAACATTTTGTGTCTATCCTTGGTGTAAATCAGCATCTGAAATTCCTTAGGTGACGTTTCGGGTCGAGACCCTTCTTCAAACCAGCATCTGAAGTTCCTTCTTTCACATTTTTTTCTGCAGTTCCTTCCTACATAGTATGAATATTGATTTCTCTAACTTCAAATAACACTTGCATTCCCTTTCTCTCCACCCCCACCCTAGTCGTACTAGTTTCACTGTCATCCTGCTGAGTTTCATAGTCGGTATAACTCTTTACCACCTCGCTCACAGCCAGTAATGGACTGTTTCATTGAACATTGTTACTTTTTTGCATATCTTTCATTCATTTGTTCTATATCTCTCCACATGACTGTCGAAATCTCTCGTTTCCCTTTCACCTGACTCTCAGACTGAAGAAGGGTCTCTATCTGAGACATCACTTATTCCTTTTCTCCAGAGATGCTGCCTGACCCACTGAGTTACTTCAGCTTTTTGTGTGTATCTTTGCCACAAATTGACAATTGCACAGACCAGAGCATGCTATTTAATAACAAAACACAAATACAAAGTTATTGGGTAACCTGGTCGAGGTCATTTGAAGGATGGAGGAGCAGAGAAAATGTTCTTTCTTGGTGGGGCAGTTGAGGTCTACATCTGGAGGCAATATAATTCCTGTTAACGTTCTTTTACATCGTGAAATTTGTTACCATAAGCAGCAGTTGAAGGTAGATGGAGAAAGGAGGATTTGTCAGGGCAAGCCCCGTTTTGTCTGTTTCAGTGATGTGGAATTTAATGTGGAACTTCATTAAAATTGTGCATTAACATTATGCATATGATATGCCTGCCTTCATCGATTGGAGCAATTGTATGAGAGTCAGGAAGTCATGTTGCAGACTTATAGGTTGCATATGGAGTATTGTGTGCAGTTCTGGTTGCCCCATTACAGGAAGGACGTCGGAGCTTTGGAGAGTATGCAGAAACGTTTTACCAGAATCTGCCTGGATTAGAATATATTAGCTACAGGGAGAGAATGAACAAACTGTTTTCTCTGAAAAGTTGAAAGTTGAGGGGACACCTGATAGAATTGTATAAAAATTATATGAGGTATAGATAGGATAGACAATCACAATCATTTTCCCAGGATGGAAATGTCAAGGACTCGAAGACACAGCTTTAAGGTGAGAGGGGTAAAGTTAAAAGGATATAGTCTTTTAGATAGGGAATACTGGGAGCCTGGAACATGCTGCTGGGGGTGGGTGATGGTGGAAGTAGATATGATAGCGGCATATCTAGAGTTTTTTAGATTAGATAGGCACATAAATAAATGTGCAGGAATTGGAGGGATGTGGATCAAGTGCAAGCAGAGGAGATTAGGTTAGATTGGCATTATGTTTGGCATGAACACTGTGGCCTGAAGTGCCTGATCCTCTTCTGTTTTAAGACATTTCCATTTTCTAAACTTGGAATTCCTGAAGCAATCTTCCTTAATACTTAATGATAATGCTATTTTCAAAGATTTATTTTTGTTCTTTACTGTCACCAGCAAACTGTATTTATTGGTAAAAGTCAAACCAGCTGTGCAGTTTTATTTTTCAATAAAGGTAATATCAATAAATTCATTGGGGAGCAATCCATACTTAAAAAAAAGTGCATGCTGGCAGTCTTAAAGCAATGATTGGAAATGCTCAGCCTGACATGTTTTTGACTGAAGTTGACATTTTAACCATTTGTTTTCCTCTTCGGTGTTTTTCTTTTGTTTACTTGATGCTTCACTGATTGGCATTTTTGTGTAGTTGTCACAAAAAAAAGTTAAAACCAAGAAGGGCACAAAGTGGTGCCGGAACACAGCAGGTCAGGCAGCATCTTGGTAAACGGGGATAGGTGATATTTCGGGTCGAAAATGAGACATTTTTGATGTGAGGGGAGTCGAAGGAGTTGTTGAGGGTGAGGACGAGTTCTGCCAGGCAGGGGAGAGTGTTAGTAGAGGGGAATTGATTGGATCATTGGTGAAAGAAATGGAGGTTCTTGAGTCTCCAAATTTGAGGAAGGACAATCTTGCTATTGAGGGAGTGTAGCGTAGGTTCACAAGGTTAATTCCTGGGTTGACAGGATTGTCATATGTTGATCCTGTATAGTTGGGCCTGTATACTCTGGAATTTAGAAGGATGAGATCTTATTGAAACATACAAGATTATTAAGGGTTTGGAGATGCTAGAAGCAGAAAACGTGGTCCTGATGTTGGTGGAGTCCAGAACCAGGGACCACAGTTTAAGAATAAGGAGTAAGCCATTTAGAATGGAGATGAGGAAAAACCTTTTCTGTGAATCTGTGGAATTCTCTGCCTCAGAAGGCAATGGAGGCCAATTCTCTGGATTTTCAAGAGAGAGTTATATAGAGCTTTTAAAGATAGCAGAGTCAGGGGATATGATGAGAAGGCAGGAACGGAGTACTGATTGTGGATGATCAGCCATGATCATATAGAATGCCTGTACTGGCTCGAAGGTCCGAATGACCTACTCCTGCACCTCTTGTCTATTGTGGAGGCGATGTAAGAAAAGCTCTGCATCATAGCGAGTCAGAACTAAGGGGCTGGGTAAAATATGTTTTTTTCCTGAATTTAGAATTGTTGGAATCTGAAATCTGGGGATAGCACTTTGACCTGGAGCAACATCATTTTCATGTTATTGACTTTCTTGATATTCTATTTGAGGATTTTTGGGGGAATAACTAATTATGTACATTCTAATAAATTAAAAATCAGTTCACATTTTCCTCATCCTACTTGGGGCTCAGCTATTTTTTAATATTTTTTAATTTACTTGGTTAAATTCTTTGGATGTAATTAAATTGTATTACTTACGGTAATCTCACAAGTATGAGAACAAAACTAGCAAGTAAATGAAAAACATATTCATTTAGCCATTGCAGCAGACTGTTATCTGCTTATGAATATTCAGTTATCAGATCAGTCTCTTGGTTCAACATGGATCTTGTTGAAATATCAGACCTTTGCTTGTTGCATTTAACTTGTATTGCTGCTGTTAAAGGCATTCTTTTCTGTTGGGCTATTTAGAAACACCTTAAAGTAGTTCTATCCAGGATGCATTAGAATAACGTAAACAACCATCACTTTCTTGCCAATTGTAGGTCGAATGCTCAGTGCTACACGACTAAGTGATTGTCTTTGTACATTTGAGCCTTTGCCAAGAAGAGATAACAATTGTTTTGGATTTAAACAACAGTTTGTTGCAGTTGTTGCAGTGAAATTTTGTTTCATTGCTTCCTGTCAGGCAGGCAAGAAAACAATACTAGATAGGGAAGGTCAGTGAATTATCTTGGAGGTACCCCCTCTCAGAAGAAGGTCCCATTTCTACATCTAGTAATGTGCTAGTGGGTACAGGACAAGAGTGAAGATTGCACTTTGTTTATAAGAAGGGTAAAGGGGCTGTCCCACTGTGGCGACCTAATCCGCGAATTCAGAAGAGTGTCTTTGACCTTCAAGCTGGAGGGCACTCGCCTGAAAAATCTGGAGCTGGATTGACCGTCAGCGATGACACCGCGAGCTGGACCACACACGCACACGCACGTGCGCACACACGCCGCACGCACACACAGTTATGGTAAGTTCTTTGGAGAGAGCGGGGAGAAGGAGTTGGGAGACTTTTAAGAAGTCAGACAACTTATAATAAAGTTTAGCGGGCATTTAACCTACCGGTCGGTTTTCCTTGGTCCTGAAAACTCCAATGAGCCAATTAAAATGCCCAGTCAGCGAAGAAGATTGCTCACGGCTGCACTCGACTGCCTGTAACTACATAGTGACCCCACTCCACTGCACAACAAGTTAAAAAGAACCATGCCGACCAATCTTTACTCGCGGAAAAATTTTCAACATGCTGAAAAAATTTCCACGACCTAGCTGAGGCCGCGAGTATTCGGGAACTTCCCTCTAGCATGAAGGAGATTTCCAGTGACCTCATAGGACCTCCGAGGACCACGTGTCGACCATGCTGCGAGTTTGACTCGAGGGCAAAATCTTCTAAACTCGCAGATTAGGTCACTGCAGTGGGACAGGCAAGCTATGTGCCTATATTTTTTTTGTTCCAGCTATTGATCTTCCTGTTGATTAGTGTGTAAGGGAAATAAACAAGAACAAACAGTACCAAATACAGTATAGAAGAGCACATATACCTGAACAATGTTTTACAATTAACTTTTACATAAACAATGTAATATTACAAAATGTGTAGGAAAGAACTGCTGTTGCAGGTTTAAATCAAAGGTAGACACAAAATGCTGGAGTAACTCAGCGGGACAGGCAGCATCCTTCTCTCCAGAGATGCTGCTTGTCCCAATGAGTTACTCCAGCATTTTGTGTCTACCGCCCATTTAATATTACAAAGTGTATTTTGATGCGCTGACTTAATCTTTTTAATGATCAAAAGTATTTGGTGAGATTATATTGGTGAGTACTAACAATTTTAGTCCCTTTTTCATGGAGGGGGGAGATAGGTGATGATGCAGTTACCTGACTAACAATCCTTCCAGAGACCCGAGTTCAAATCTCACCATGGAAGCTATGACATTCAAATTCAATTAAAAGTGTGGAGTTTGTAACAACACTAGTCCAAGTTATGATGACCATAAAATCTATGATTGTTGGGGAAAACTCCATTGTTTACTATTGATCTTAAAGGGAGGATTTAATGATACTTTATAATGATACTTTATTGTCACTTTAATAAAGACTATTGTTACCTAGGTACAGTGAAATGCTTGGTTTTGCATATAGCCTGAGAAAATCATTAAGGGCCTGTCCCACTGTACAAGGTAATTGAAGAGGTAATTCAAGAGTTCTCCCGAGTTTTCCCCTGATTCGAACTCGGAGAATGTCCGTAGTGGGTCCGTAGGAGTTCGTGGATGTCTCGTAGCGGCTCGTACGAGTAAAAAGTAACAATTTTTTTCATCGCAAGTATTTTTTTACTCGTGGACATTTTTCAGTGTTGAAAAAACGCCACAAGTTTACCGAACTCTTGAATTACCTCGTACAGTGGGACAGGCGCTTTAGCAAACCTCACCTAGGCAGTACACAAGTGTAGCCACTTTTTAGTGCCGACAAAGTTACAAAAGTTCACCAAACTGGAAATCTCTCATTCTTGCGCATTGTGATCCATTTATACCTTCAGTATTGCTTAACCTCCATATCAAATTTCACAAAATTCCTTATTCATTCTTCTGTTCTCTCAATGTTGGCAACTTGAGTGATGTCAACATTGACCTTCCTGAACTTTCTTTCCACCTTAATTTCCACTTTAAATTTGGAAGGCTCACAAAGTTGTATGAAACTGTGAATTAAGTATCAATTGGATGTGGCTGTTATTTTAATTGTAAACCTTTCGTTAGACATCAGGCAACACAGACTTCAAATAATCATTCTATTTGTAAGCCAGGGTTATTCCTCTTATAATTTTCTGTTTCCAAACTCTGCACATTTTGGCTTAGCAGTACTATAAACAAACTGATATTTAACAACCTTATCAATTATTTTTCAAATTGAAAGCAATGATTTGAAATGTTTTGTTTCTATATAATTTAGCTCATCCAAACAGGCAATTGTCTCATTAAATGTGGTTGACTGTCAAAGTTAAATACAGACAAATGGGGAATTGTAGCTGCGTGGGGAGATATTCAAGTTGCCATGAAATCTTTAACAATTAAAATAATCTTATCTTCTTGGAATAGCTAATTACCACCAAAGAAGGACATTATTGCCATAGAGGGAGTGCAGAGACGGTTCACCAGACTGATTCCTGGGATGTCAGGACTGTCTTATGAAGAAAGACTGGATAGACTTGGTTTATACTCTCTAGAATTTAGAAGATTGAGAGGGGATCTTATAGAAACTTACAAAATTCTTAAGGGGTTGGACAGGCTAGATGCAGGAAGATTGTTCCCGATGTTAGGGAAGTCCAGGACAAGGGGTCACAGCTTAAGGATAAGGGGGAAATCCTTTAAAACCGAGATGAGAAGAACTTTTTTCACACAGAGAGTGGTGAATCTCTGGAACTCTCTGCCACAGAGGGTAGTTGAGGCCAGTTCATTGGCTATATTTAAGAGGGAGTTAGATGTGGCCCTTGTGGCTAAGGGGATCAGGGGGTATGGAGAAAAGGCAGGTACGGGATACTGAGTTGGATGATCAGCCATGATCATATTGAATGGCGGTGCAGGCTCGAAGGGCCGAATGGCCTACTCCTGCACCTAATTTCTATGTTTCTATGTTTGTAAATGTCATCAAACTTTAACTGATGACAACCTGCTGATCTGGTTGTTTTTGTTAGAGATGTTCTATGGGATGAAGGTTAACTTCCACTTCAGTTTGAAGAAGTGGAATATGCCTACGTGTCATTTTTAACATGGATGGCTCTTGTATATCATTTAACATGAGGACAGAGTGTAGTCTTGGTCCATTGACAAGGTGGTCATCAGTTCAAGATAAATCATCCTCTGGGAGCAGGAATGTTTCACTATGCAGTCATCATGGGTCTTGGATTACTTTGCTAGTGTCCCTGTCATTGTTTGAATTGTTTGACTCTCCCTGCTGGTGTTCTTATGAATCAGATTGTTCATTGCCTAGACTGCACGTGGAAGATTATATGAAGTATTATTCACCAAAATTATACAAAGGATAATGAGGCACTGGAAATGGCTGAAAAGTTTTACAAGAGTGATCCAAGTCCTGAGATCACATTTGTTGGGAAAGAATGAAGAGACCAGGTTTCTTCTAATAATAGATGCTGGAGGAGGTAATCCTAATCTGTTTCTTCATGCATCTATAATGATGTAATTAAGTAGTATTATTATCTTTTGATTTTACTTGGTGCAAGCTAGCATTTAAAGTACATTACAATTTACGTAATTGAAATTTGAGCAATGAATTGGTAACCTGAAATTTTGTTGTTGAATTTAAAGATCGCTTATGATATTGACAGCCGTATGTAAGAAAATATTGTTTTGATGCAGGTAATAGTTTTCAACTATGTAAGATGTTTACATTGATTTATATTTGAATCGAGCTTAGTAGCAATTATCTGATTCTAATTCATGAGGTGTACAGTAAGCAGTGTATAAACATAGTTAGATAAGCAAACATTGTCTATGGTTACTGAAACTGTTTACGGTGATCTTAAATTACCTAGTATTTTCAAAGGATAATTTGTTTCCCAGGAGCTGTATGATAGGGAACAAAGGGTGATTATTCATTTTCAATTGGGTTTATGATCTGCATCAAAGAGCATTATGCCAAGAGGTTTGTTTATCTGAAAATAACTATTTTAATATGTTTGATAGTGTTATATTTATCAACATTGCAACGTTGGCATCTGGTCTGTTTTTCATATAAATTTGAATGGTTTATTACCATTTTTAGGAAGAAGGCTTTCTGAAATTGGATTTTTTATAGAATTTTAAAGTGGATTATTACATAGTCTAGTGCAGAATCGAAGCAATTATGCAATGTTAAAGATGCTGCTTTCTTGTAAGATTAATCATACTTGTCTTATTCAGTTGTTAAGAATGGATAACATTTTAAGTAGGAGATTTGTTTTCAACCCGGCCAATATTATTTGATCACACCCACCAAAAAGCATGGTCCTTTAATATCATGACAAACTCAATAATCTACTAATGGTGCAAAATAAGTTTTCAAATATGTGACTATTAATATTCCTTTGTGTCCCCAGTGCAAATGATGGAAGTGAAATATTGCTATAACTTATTAGAGACTTCATTTAAAAGTATGAAGCCTTTTTAAATGTTTGAGCAACGCAAGTTGCTATATAACTGCAATTTCTCTGCATCTCTTTAATCCTTTGTGCTTTGGCAGGAATATGGGCTAATGTTACTACAACCTTCGAAGTATTTCTCACTTTGGAAAATAAAATAAAGTTCCGTTACTACTCGATGCCTTGCTGTATGAAACCCAGTTTTGAAATGATCCGTTGACCAGTATCCTAAATGGTTTACTAAGGATGTAATCAATTAAGCACTGTACAGTGTTTGAGCAATGTAAATTTCAATTCCAGTACCAGTCTGTTACATACACATTTATATATAAGGAAAATAATGCGTTATATTTCCAACTGTTCTTTTGCTATTTCTGGCATACTTTAGTATAATGCAATTTGTCCAAATAGGTAGTATATGTACCGTATGTTTGGGTATTTTGCATTTTGACTAATGCATGTACATAAATTACTTAAGATATCACCCTGGCCACTTAAATAGACTTCCTGAAAGCCATCATATCAGAAGCTTAACATTTTAAACAAAAGTTATATTCGCATTGAAATTAGGTAGATGCGATATCATCTCAAATTAATATGTAGCATGTATTTTGTAAGGGGTCTCTAAGTATTTGAATATTCCTTTTTGCTCCCATGCAAATGATGGAAGTGAAATATTACATCAGAAAGATGCAACATGCATTTTACAGAGATAACTATTACAGAAATGTTTTCACAGAAGCAGCTGATTTTTAGAAAAAGGTATGCTCGAGTAAATAATAACTGAAAATAAAGATGATACTTGGTATCTGAGGGAAAAATACTCAACATTTTGAATTGACCCGATGTTAAGTTGATGATTTAAAACATTGATACTGTTTCTCGGTCTACAGATAATGCTTGACATGAGCATATTCCGACATCTGCCCTTTTTTTTGCTTTACAATACTTTTGAGTAGCTGTAATTGCTCGAGTAGATTGAAACCATAATTTTCAGAATTGTAGAAAGCAGATGTGGGCAACCATAGATCAGTTCTGCTTTAGTGCTAGGCCAATTGCTAGTGAAGGTTAAAAAAACCTGATAAACACAATAATGTGGAATCAGAAGAAAGCAAGCTTTTTTTTGTTTAAATGGATGTTTAATCTTTGTTGTCATAAAATAACTTGGTTGCTTCTTTGTATCTAACTAATCATGGACCAACCAGGGTGTGTAACCCCCCCCCCCCCCCCTCCCCCCCCCCCCCCCCCCCATGCTATTCATTTGCTGTTTCAGTAGTACATTCGGTTCATGTGAAAATGATTGTTTGAACTATCTTGAGCTTTCAACTTCCCTTTTTAGGAAACCACAAGTTATGTTGGTAAACTTGTACATCTGTCCTCAACGATAACAGCACTTGGCCAGTTGAGTAATTTTCCTGCAGCACATAAATAAACCTTGTATCTTTTATAGATCTATGTAATTTTTCTGTTTTTTCACGTCCTGCCATTGAGACTCAGCGGGTAGGGTGGGGTGGTAAGTGGAGTTGATGCAGGATTTATCTGGTTGAAAGTAGGGGAGATGATTGCTGGACTGCTTGCTTTACTTTTGTTTTGGCATTAGCGGCTAGATATGTATTACTGGTGGACTACTCGTTGAGCTGTTCATCAAGCTCCATTGCACCACATGTCCAAATATTCGTACCTTCATGTTTTTGAACATTGGAATTTCCTGTAAATGTTCTTTCTTACTGCTTTCACCCTTAGCCACTGTAATGTGGTGAGTTCACAAAAAACATTTTCATTGAAATTGAAACCCACTTGGATAAGGGTACCTGCTCCTGCACATTGTCTTGCAAGTTACTGACCAATTTCTCAGTTGAGTCACAATAGAAAAAAAAATGGCACCATACTGTGGTGACATTTGCAAGCATCACAGCAGGACAGGATCACAAACAACAGTTCTGAACTTCTATGGATTAAAGAAACAGCACAAATAGTCTATTTAAATGGATTAGTGAGTTAACGATTTTTCAATGGCAATGGAGTTACCGACTCTAAAGGTATCGGTTGAGGACTTGAGAGAAAGGATGTTTTACCAAAGGGAGATGAGGGATGTCGTGTGCTCTTTCACAGAGACATAGCTCCCTAGATTCTGCCCCAGCTCTCTAGACTCTGCCCACCAACCTGAAGGTTTCTCCATTCATCCTATTAATGAATTGAGGTATCAGTGAAAAGGGGAGGCATCTGTCTCCTGGGCAGGGGCGGAAAACCCGGGGGGGGGGCCAGAGGGGACACGTCCCCCCCCCATGTTTTGAGAAGTGGAGGACATCCCCCCACAAGTTTTGGTGATCCCGATTTTAAAATCTCCGCTTTTAGCGCTGGATTGAGCCTCCGAAGCCTCGCGCGTGTGTGAGTGTGTGCATGCGCGCGGGGCCGCCAAAAAATTGTGTCCCCCGTCCCCTCCATGTTTTGATAGCAAGTTCTGCTCTTGCTCCTGGGGAAACCCCTGGTAGTGCTCAGATGCAGCGGTCATGTCCAACTCCTGCTCATGTCCAACGTCCCTTTTACCTCCTGAGGGAATTCATCTCCATCATCTTGACCGCAGTCTACATCCGGCCTCAAGGAAATGTTCATCTAGTACTGGAGAAACTGCACGTCGTAGTGAACAAATTTCAGATGGCATACCCTGATGCCTTTACCATCATATCTGGGGATTTCAAGACCAATTGAAGCAATCGCTTCCAAACTACCACCAGCACGTTTCCTGTACACCAGAGGATTAAAAACACCTGACCACTGCTATTCCACCAAAGATACCTACTGCCACATCCCTTTCCCTCTCTTTGGGAAATCAGACAGCCTGGTTGTGCTGCTTCTTCCTGCATTTAGGAAGCAACTGAAGAGTGCACTCCAGTGGCGAACACTGCACATAACACAGGGAGGCAGCGGAATGAATCTGTGATTGCTTGAAGTCAGTAGAGGGTGATGTTCAAGGACTCAGCAATGGATCTGAACAAATACACCACGGTTAAGGAAATGTGTGGAGGAATGTTCACCAACCAGAAGCCTTGGATAAACCAGGTGATTGTTTCACAAACTTCTGAGGACTAATATTTGGGCATTCAAGTCTAGAAACGTAGTCAGTATGTCAGTAATACCAATTAGAGTAAGGTGACTAGCCTCAGTGAGTGCAAGCTGGTGGCAGTAGCATCCTTGGTGAAGTGCTTTGATAGGTTGATTATGGTGCATATCAGCTCCTAGCTTAGCAAGAACCTACACTCGTTACAATTTGCCTGTCACCACAATTGATCAACAGGGTAGCAATCTCACTGGCTCCATTTTGCACTGGACCACTTGGACAATAGGAACACATAGGCTATCATCCAACCAAACTTATTACCAAGCTCAAGGAACTGGGTATCTGCACATACCCATGCTACTGTATTCTTGACTTCCTCATCAACAGACCATAATCGGTGCAAATTGGCAACAACACTTCCTCCTTGATAACCATCAGTATAAGGGCACCTTGAGTTTGTGTGCTCAGTTCTCAGCATTACTCACTCTATAGCAATGACTGTAACTGGACATTGTTCCAATTGGATCTTTAAATTCGCTGACGACACCACTATTGTTGGACGTATTATGCGTAATGATGAGTCTCAGTATAGGAGAGCGATCGAGTTTTTGGTGCCAGAACAACAAACTTCCTCACAATGTATGTAAGAAAAAGGAGCTTGTGGTTGACTTTAGCAGAGGGAGTAAAGATCCATGATCCTGTGTTAATCGATGGTTTGGTGGTAGAGAGAGGATCAATAACTTCAGGCGAGCGTATGTCTGAAAATCTTTCCTGGGCCCAGCACAGTGGTGAACTCGTAAGGAAACCCCATCAAAATCTCTACTTCCTTAGAAGATTGAGGAGATTTGGTATGCTGATAAATACCTTCTTGAACTTCTGTAGGTGAAAGGCTGAGAACTTATTGAATAGTTGCATCAAGGCCTTGTTTAGCAATTCAAAGCCCAGGAATGAAGGCAATTACAAAAGGTGGCGGACATCACCCAGTCTAACATGGGTACTGATCTCCCCACCATCGATGGGATCTCTAGGAGGTGCTGACTCAAAAAGGCAGCCAGCTTCAAGGATCAACACCATCCTGGCTAAGCTCTCATTTCACCCCTGCCATTGGGATGATGGTATAGGAATTCAGAAGCTGTAATCTGTTCATATTCTTGACCTTGATATTTTGCATTCTCATGCTGTGTGAGTTTTTGTTGCTTGCATTTCTTTGAATCTTGCTAAGGAAGAAAATTTCTGAAATTGAGGCACTATCAGGCTCTTTGTTTTTAGTTTATATAGCACAACTGACCCATTGAAATTTAAAAAAAAATGCTCATGACTCCATTTGACGGTCTACATGGCCTGCTTTGTTTTGGGCTTCAATAAACTAACTGTTATGCCTCCAACAATGGAAATGCATACAACGATCGGCAATGGAGCTAATGTTTGGAGTGGATGGTTTATGGTTCGTGCAACACGCTTCATAAATCATTTTGTTTCATGCTGTACAGATTGCAACTAAAATATCTTAAATTATTGCTGGAACAAGTGATGTATGTTTATCAGTATGCTCGGTGCCACATTAGAATGGCAAGTGGGCAGTTTTCATACGTTTAAATTATTATATCTCTGCTATCTTTTGCACTAAGCTGATCTGGTGTGGACAGAGTCAATGGTGGGAAGTCTTGACAATTGAAGGACAAGAGCAGCATAGGAATATCGCCATCTATGGGTTCCTGTCCTGACTTGAAAATAGATTCTTCATTAGTTGGTTTAAATCCTGGAATTCTCTTAACTTATTTCAATGTTGGGATACCTTTACAACAACAGTTGCAGGTAGAGTTGCTGCCTTACAGTGCCAGAGAGCTGGGTTCTATCCCGACAACGAGAGCTGTCTGTACGGAGTTTGTACGTTCTTCCTGTGACCATGTGGGCTTTCTCTGGGTGCTCTGGTTTCCTCTCACACTCCAGAGATGTAGAGGTTTGTAGGTTAATTGGCTTCTGTAAATTGTTCCTAGTGTGTAGAATAATGCAAGTGTATGGGGTGATCGCTGGTTGGTGTGGACTCGGGGAGCCGAAAGGTCTATTTTAACACTATCTAAAGTCTAAAAGGGTTGAGTCACCATCTCCGAGTTAATTGGCTAAGGTCCATGGATGTATTGCCCTTGATGCCCACATTCTATAAAATATTTTAAATGTTGTTGTCCTATCTGGGCACATGACAATAAAACTCTCTTGACTTGTCATAAAATAAATGAAAGACCAGAAGATGCTGGATATACATAGCAAATTGGCAGATTCCGTGGAAATCTATAGCCATGTAGGGAACATTTTGGAATTTATCACCATCATGCATTAGTTTTGAAAGATTTCTATTCACTGAAGTTTCAAGTTATTGTCAAGACTCGTGTATCAAACAAATGCAGTATGCAATGAAGAAACATTTTCATGTTCTGAATTGTTCAAAGATTATATCTAATTCAAAGGATCATTGTATAGGTTGAAGAACATTATTAATGTGAAGCACAAGGCTCTCCTTGCTGTAATTATGCTTAAAATAGTATTTGTAGTAATTCATGTTCACAGGTGATATGTTGTGATAATAATCCAGTTCCAATTTAACTGGCATGGGTGATGTGCAGGTTTTGTTATACTTCCCTGAAAAATATTTCTATTTTTCACAGTTGATCACAAAGGTGAAATTTAATTAAAGTTGTTAGCAATGTTGAGCTACTTAATATCTTATCCCTTTTCCCCCATATGACACTTAGTGTTGAGAGTCTGGGACAGTAAATTAAAGGTAGACACAAAATGCTGAAGTAACTCAGCAGGACAGGCAGCATCTCTGGATAGAAGGAATGGGTAATGTTTTAGGCCTAGACCCTTCTTAAGCAGAAGAAGAGTGAAGAACGATCTCAACCAGCATCTGCAGTTCCTCCTCACACAACAAATTCAAGCATGACACAGACAATCAAATATGAGATTCTGGCAACCTGTTTGCATTGATAAAATTGAAAAATGCGATGTATCTACGAAATAAAAACATTGTATTCATTTTTGTTGTATTTGTAACATTTATTTTCTTCTTTTAGGTGGATTTGCTGTAGTGTTTTTAGCTAGGACGCCCAGTGGTGTAAGATGTGCTCTGAAACGAATGTATGTAAACAGTGAACATGACCTCCAAGTTTGTAAGCAGGAAAAAACAATATTTTATATGGTAGTTTAGGAAAAAACAATATTTTATATGGGAGTTTAGACTAAAGTACCAACCTGGCTTGTTAAAGTCTTTTATGCTTTGAATTTTATTGAATTTATTTATGTATGTTTTCAATGGAACTTTCTATCAATTAGATCTGACACTAACCTTTGTCCAAATTCAATGTTTGCTTCGGCCTAATCGTAAATCCACGTCTATTCAATTGCTGTCCCAACTTGCAAAAGACAATTGATAACTTCAGTAAGGTTGAAACCAAAATAAAGTATGGAGACAAATAACTTGATCACTTGAACAAGGATATATTTGCGTTAAGTTTTTCCATCATTATCTTTCCATTCAAAAGGAAAAATCCTGTCCTCATTTGATTGAAGTTCTGCAACTCACTGAAAATAGTTGTCATGTAGACTCTAATTGTCTATTGCCACAGACCTGCCAACGTGCAGAAAAAATTAAAACAATTTTTGCAAATAGTTAAGAAGAAAGCAAAGGAGAAGCAATTTGCCAAATATCTCACAATTAATTTAAATGAGCGTATCTCCTAGATCTTTACCTGTCCGTTTAAAATAACCTTTGTCCAAGCTGGTTTCCATATTGTTTGCCTTTTCTTTCTCATTGCCATAATCTTAAATCCACGTCTATTCAATTGCTGTCCAGAAAGGATGACAAAGTTAATTGCTTCAGTAAGGTTGAAACCAAAATAAAGTATGGAGACAAATAACTTGATCATAAACAAAGGTTAACTGGAACAAGGATATATTTGGCGTTAAGTTTTTCCATCATTATCTTTCCATTCAAAAGGAAAAATCCTGTCCTCATTTGATTGAAGTTCTGCAAATGTTTTCACTGAAAATAGTTTGTCGAAGGAAAAGTTTTTTAATCCAGCAATCCTGATTTAATTTGGGGGAAAATAATGTTGAAAGTTATGTAGAAAGCAGCAAATATAGTGTCACCATTCAAAAAGAAAGTGAGAGAAAATCTGAAAATAACAGCAAGCTCTCCTGACATCAGTACTAGTCAAAATATTAGAATTTAGATTTGAGGATGCAGTTACAGGCCATGTAGAAAATCATTAAACCAAGTCAATGCTGAAATAGTCTTTTTTGAGCATTATTAAAGGAGAACCAGTGGATTAATATTTGGATTCTCAAAAGCATTCAATAAGGTGCCATTCATGAGGTTGTTTCTCAAATTCATGCTGATTAGTTTGCGATATGATAACATCAATTAAAAATTGGTTGAAGATAGAGACTGATTAGCTTTGAAGAGGAATTTTCAAGATGACAATATGAAACTTGGAAGAATCTGGCGTGGTTGCTTTCATCAAACAGAGTTTAACAAGGTAGTTTCTGAGATAGTGGTCTGAATCATAGAATAGTAGGTAGGCCTTAAATCTGAGATGTGATGATATTTCTTTCCTCTGTTTGCTATTTTCTGCAACTGCGGTCTGGTTTCTCAAGTAACATGTTCTAGATAGAGATATGTTTTCCTTTGCCATAAAAGAAAATTGGGGATATGATGATATGCCAGAAGATTAAAGTTGGGTTGAAGCTAAGTTGTGATCTTATTACATTTTGGATAACTTCATGACTATGTGACCCGCTTTTGTTGTTGTTTCTTAAGTTCTACTCCATTCTGGAGTTTTAATTGCCTTTACTTTTTGTATTTCAGCAATGAGGGTTTTAGCTGTTCATTATATGAAATATGCCTAGCACTTTGGGGCCATGAGGATGTCTGTGTTTTTACAAGTTTACAGTTGATACGCATCATTCAGAATCAGCATAACTTGATGCAGTCCTTAATTTGAAGCAACAATTTGTATAACAATTCAGTTTCATTGGCAATGTGGGGTAAAAATGAGAGCACTGAGTATTCTGAGTTGGACTAGAATTTGTAGGTGAAGCTCAAATAATCTTCTTGATCTTTGGCTTTTAAAATATTGAAGAATTGTTTTGGCAATCGTTTGTTTTTGCATATGTGATTTAGGACAAATTGGGTTTCACATGACTCGGTGACCTTGTCAATCTTAATGTTCTTGATAGCAACGTGCCATAGAATATTAGCATTCCCCTTGCTGATCTCGCTATCCTCCATGTTCTTCTCCTTGGAGTATACTATTTAAGGCACACAAGCTGATTTCTGTTGAAGGAATATATCCAAACAATCAACTGTGACAATTCTCATTATATTGCACTTTAAATCCTTTGTTCATTTGCTGATAATTAAGGGAATAAATCCAGTAAAATGGGTTTGGTTTAAGTGCAAACAAATTAAATAGCAAATTAAGCTCTTGAGACTAACTCTTGAGACTGCGACTATTGCAGCAGCAACATATTCCACTTTTAAAATGCATATTTGAAAGAACAAGATATTTTATTTAATCTGCAGATAATGTCGCTCATTGACAAAAAGTTGAAAAAAGACATGATAGTTGCTACATGGTACAGTGGGAGCTTGTCAGTGACAAAGTCAATTCTGGAAAACGCCCTGAAGAAACTGCTCAAAAACAAGCAGCTTCTGTCCTAGATAATAGTGCTGCAGCTATTTATAATGTGTGTTTTTGTGTACCTTCAGTGTAAATTTAAGGGATCACTGTAACAGACTTTTTCTTCAGTGAAGAAGACATTTTATTTCAGAATGGAAAAAGTCATAATTCAGTTTTATATGCAGGATCACTTGTCAAAATCTTTCAGTAGCTGATTGCAGAATAATTTAGCAATCCCAAAAAACAGAAAAATCATTGGTTAGTAAAGAAACGTGGTTAAAAATGGTTAGATGAAATTAAACTTTGCTTCATAATTGAATCAGCAGGGTTCAGACAATATAAACCAGAGTAACAAAATTGCCATCAAATAGAGAAAAAAATGCAAGTGGTTTGGCACCCCACCTACTCTAATTTGTTAATCTTTGTTTCATACTTTGCCTTGCTTCATGCAAGCCACTTTACTGATCACACCATTATCATCGGTATGGGCTTTTAATTGGAAGTTTCACAGGAGATTTGAATGATAAATGGCCGAGCTGTGTGGTAGGTTTTCTGATTTAAAAGGGCAGTTGTATTTGACTGGCTGTGTTATATTAGGATACCAAATGAAAGTCTCAATTGTTGACTTTGGCTCATTAGAAAATTCACTTGAAGATTAGTAGAACTGAGAATATGAGAGGTCAGGAACTGAATGAGAGCACACATCGACAGATACACAGAACCAAAGGATAAATCAGTAAAGGAAGGAAGTAATGAGGTGTTCATGCATGTTACTTTAACACATTGTTTTTTTATAGATCGATAGTGAAAAGACTTTGATGTCCTTATTTCATTTTTCTTTTGCGTAAGTTGATCACCCAGTCGGGTGATTGGAATGATTTGATTAAAATTTAGTGTGCTTGGGAACATTTGTGCATGATAATTTTGAACAAAAAAGATAACTGGCCTGCAACACAAACTGTACCTATTTAATTATCTTGCAGGAAGGCAACTGATATACTTGGTATCAAGGCTATCAAAATGTTCATAACACAAGTAAACAAGGCCACATTTTTTCTATTGAAATTCATTGTTGTGATCATTGAAAGATTCAAATCAGCACATATTAATACATTTTATTTGCATTGCAGTTGAAGTAGTATCTAATTTGCATGTGATACGTTTGAATACATGCTAATAAACGAGCATGCAGTTAAATATAAAAAAATTACTTAACTGGCTTGTAATGAAGCTTGTGAAGGACACCAACTGTAGTGGCAGTGTTTCCATCTAAGTCCAGGGATGCTCAACAAACAAGATGGCAGAGGTTTTTATTATTGCATGAAATGTTCGGTTGTAAGATAATGGTGTGTTTCAATTTCACTTTACACTTTAAAAGACAGGGAAATTGTATGTTGGTTTCAGATTGGAGGTGAACTTTAAAAGTTTTTGGGGGTGTCAGGCAGGCAAATCAAAGAATTGAAATAATGCTTCAAAATCAAAGCACTGCAAAGATGGAATGAAGTTTCAGGAGCAGACTGATTCTCTCTCTCCCCCCCCCACGTCCCATATGTAAATGTGAATACTGACTTTGATTGCCTTATTTGCTTATCGCTGAAAGTAGCTTTTGGGCTTTTGTAGTGTTTTAATGGATGGCGATCTGCATTCTTTAAAAAGTGTTAAAAGATCTCTTTCAGTGTGACAAAGTATTTTTTCCTTTTTTTTTTTAAACCAGAAAGATCTCTCTGGGCATAAAAATATTGTTAACTACCTTGACTCCAGTGTTGCCTCGATAAATGTTAGTGACGTTTGGGAGGTCCTTATTCTCATGGAATATTGCAGAGGTTTGTTAATTTTATTTTTATATATGTCTATGTATAGCATGTGTAACAATGTATGGAAGCAATGCAATAGTAGACATTTTCATTGATTACTTAGTTTAACATTTAGAATTGTTTAAATTCAATACATTTTAGCAAAATATCAATTTGAATCTGTTATCCAAAGAAGCTGGTTGAAAATATTAATTCAACATTTTTCTTTCTACTGACTGAAATATCTGTAAGACATTATGAAAACTTGTAGAGAATTAGATATTTTACAATAATTATTAAATTACCATAAATTTTCCTTCTGTTTAAATACCTTTTTATATAATGTTATTGGAGCTCGAGTCATCTTAACATGTGGATTAAATAAATATTCTTTAAAGAATTAGAGCTGAAGCAAGTCCAACAGAATTTATGCTTGCAGTCCCATGAGTGAAATAATCTTCCGTAGAATTGCATAAAAATTGGTCCATTTGTACCTATGAACTCCCCGTGATCTTGTGTATTTCCTCCCATATTCAAAGGAAATGCACATTTTGGATGCCAACTGGCCACTAAATCTAGTGTGCAGGTGAGAGGGATGGGCTGGTTGAGTGAAGATGTGCGTCAATGGGAATGCATAGAAATTAAAATGGGATTAGTGTGTAAAGGTGTGTGACGGTTGCCACAGGTTTGGTGGGCAAATGGGCCTGTTTCTATGCTGACCTCTGACCTCTGACTCGAAAATACAATTTGCATCTGTTTAAGTGTTTGTATCATTTTCAACTGATGTTTCCCGTATTTAAATGCAGGTATATCTATACCATTTAGTATCTGATATACCAGTCGACCCATGGACATCAATAATTACTATACGAAACAGATGTGGCAATGACCTAAATTCAGCCGTGCCAGTAGATTTGTTTACAAGGATGTGAGCCAAGGTGATTTTTCTCAGTTAGTTTCAACTGACCTGGCAGTATTGGCTTGCTGATTCAATGATTTAACAAAGTATAGATTTTATAATCTGGATCATTCTTTGCCTCATCATTTTCCACTGCATCTATGTATACTATTCCTAAACCTCCCATTATTTATTCCTGTGTGATGCTTATCAGTTCTCCATATTAAATTGTATTTGCTGTTAATGTATCAATTTATAGGCTTTATAAAATCTCTGAATCAGATTTTAGACTCAACTGTGGCAGTTTGACATCGAATTTGACATTTGTTTCTGAATCCAATTTTTTCTTATAAACTAGAAATCATGAGCTATGATTTGCAGATCACATTATTTGTCCATTGTTCTACAATCATTATTATCTTTGTTATTTTCTTTCATTGAAAACCCCTTTCCATATCAGTCTAAATGTGGTCAACTTTGTATGGAACCAGTAATTCAGGGGCTGCCTGAAATCAGGAAAGATGTGGACACTTTGGAGAGGGTGCTGAGGAAATTGACCAGAATGATGCCTGGATTAGGGGATACTAGCTACAGGTAGATTAAGAGGCTTTCATATAGGCACATGGAATTGCAGGGATTAGAGGGATATGGACAATGTACAGGCAGATGAGACCAGTTTAATTTGGCATCATGTTCCGCACAAAACATTGTGGGCCGAAGGGCCGGTTCCTGTGCTGTACTGTTCTATTTTCTATATCCTTCATGGTTTAGACTTTAGTGATACAGTGAGGAAACAGGCCATTCAGCCTACCAAGTCTGCGCTAACCAGCGAACACTCGCATTATCCTACACACTAGGGACAATTTACAATCTCTACCGAAGCCAATTACTAGTAGTAAATTAAGTTAGAATTGTTCTGTTTAGTACAGACTTGAGTTTCTAATTATATGTTAGGCCTCCTAAAAACAACCTATTTAAAAGCTTGAAATTTAAGATGTTGACTGAAGCTGAACACAAACATATTGGCCATCGTGAACAGTATTTTTATGGTTGAATTTTAGTGAGTAAATTAAATGTGCGCTTTTAATATCGCAGATTTGTATGTTCTCCAGGTGGTCAGGTGGTTAATTTGATGAACCAACGATTGCATTCTGGCTTTAGTGAATCTGAAGCGCTGCAAATATTCTGTGACACTTGTGAAGCAGTGGCCAGGCTACATCAATGCAAGCCTGCAATTATTCATAGAGACCTGAAGGTGAGAATCATGAAAAACATCAAGCCAAATCTTATCACATGTGAATGCATTGTTGTGTATTCAGTCCACTTTCTGTTCTGTGCTAGGTTGAAAACATTTTACTTCACAATAGCGGAAACTATGTCCTCTGTGATTTTGGAAGTGCTGCAAACAGATTTATATGTCCTCAGATTGAAAGGGTTGATGTAGTTGAGGAGGAAATAAAAAAGTAAGTTTAATTAAAATCCTATATCTGCTGGCTTAAATTGGCTTGAGAGTTGAAATGGCATTAGAATTTGCAAGATATATGGTGATGGCTTATTGACTATCTAGTTGTGACTTCTATACTGCATGCTGGTTTTCAGATTTTTATTTTAAACAATTTCTTTACAATTTTTTCATTGGTTTTATGTTTCAATTGTTTCATGTACAAATATCAGTAAATATTTCAGAATCTGTTAACTTTAAGAAGAAATATGGGGCAAAGTAACTTTGAAACTATGTGTAGGAAAGAAGTCTGAAGAAGGGACTCGACCTGAAACATCACCCATTCCTTTTCTCCAGAGATGCTGCCTGTCCCGCTGAGTTACTCCAGCATTTTATGTCTAACTTTGAAACTATCATCTGTACTCTTACAATTAATTTTTCCCTGCTTGAATTTAAATGTACTGTAAATATCCTGTTTCTTGTTTTGTGGAACATTTATGTGATCAGTTTAGTTTATTGCAACTCCCTCCATTATGACCCACATTTCTATTCTGTAGATCTCGAGGGATGCAGACTAGAATGAGGTGGACAACTAGTTTAGTCATTTACCACTAGATATGTCTAGATTGCATTAAACAGTAACAATCCTCGTCTTTGAAAATCGTTCACTATTTCAGGATCAATTTGGAATTCCAGAGTAAGATAAACTGCTCAGCTGCACCGTGAATTGAATTAAACCATTCACTGCCAACCTGGTCATTATTGCATTACTCTTTGCGATAACTTGCTATGCAGAAATTGAATGCCTGGTTATGTGCATTATACCAGAGACTATTCTTTAAAAATACCATATTGGCTTTGTAGCACTGTATGCTGCTTTATATAAAAAAAAAAAAAAGAAAAAAAAAAAGAAAAAAGGTAATGAAAGATGGCAATAAAAATGCATGTCTTACATTTGTTCCTCCATCCTCGACTCCGACCAGTGTCGGAGCTCATGCATAACTTTGTCTTTAAGATAGAGACCATTGGATCTGCTGTCTCTTCTATTTCTCTTCCCCAGACCCAACAAGACAAAAATTTGAAGCTTCCTCATGGTCGACGTCTAACCTTTTCTCTGGTTTCATCTAATATCCCCTGTGCTCTCTTCAAAATCATCATTTTGTTTGTCACCCAACTTGTCACCCAACTTCTTTCTAAATTGTTAACCACTTAACTGTCCTTCCTATTTTCCTAAGCTGTTTAATAGGTTCGTCTCTGGATAGATTTCCCATTCCATCTTCTAATGTAATGTCATTATTCTTTTCAATTGATACAAATGCAGAATAATTCACCAATCAGGTCCCTCATTTCTGATTACTTGTTATTAACACCCTATAAATTTCTTCTCTTAACATCTTTCTGTGATTAGACTGCCATGTTTTTTTTTTCTGTTCATTTGAGGTGAATCGCCATCTTTGTTTGATGCCGTGTATTGGGGAAGCAGAACCTTTCTTCAACTAAATATTTGGGGGAAAAAACGTGCTAATTTGAATCTTGTTAAGAACTCTAAGTCGCAACTGCAGTATCCATCTCTCTCCCTGGCCTCTGGAGTGATGTAAGCTTTCTGTTCTATTGAAATCCCGAGCTGAGTTTCCAAGTAGGCAATCCTTTGCATCACTTAGATAATCTATTTCTACCTTTAATAATATTGTCACTTCATTCCTGCTGCTTTCTTATTTGCTTTTGAAGCCCATGTCCATGTCTTGCAACAGCCAGACACTCCCAATGCTTTCTACTGGGCAGTGCAGCTCATTGATCTGTTGCTCACAGCTCCAACAAATGGGATCAATTCTGATGTTTGGTCTTGCATTTGTGGAGTTTGCACATGTTTCCTGTGACTGCATCAGCGTCTTTCAGTTCGTCTGGTTTCCTTCCACATCCCAAACGTGAGAGTTGCTCGATTAATTGACCACTAAATTATGCCTGTTGTGTAGGTGGATGGTAGAATCTTGTGAGCTAAAGGGAGAATGAGAAGTCATCGGAGGAATAATATATAATAGAGAGTTGATGGTTGATCTGGGCTCAGAGGGATTACCTGACTACGTTTTGTTGACTCTGACTCTAACAACTAACTTGACTTTGTTCTTTGTTCTACATTTTCCTAAATTCTACAAGCACAATATCATGTACATCCTCAATTCCACACTGTCTTAATCTTCCCAAATTTCTGGTCTCTTTTTCCTTAATTCTTATGGCACCATGGAAATGCAGAGTGTCTATTAACACTTCCACCTCCCTTGGCTCTCTAAAATAAAATCTTCTTAAAACCTACTCTTTGACTGGAAACCAACTGAATTATTATTATTATTATTATTATTACTACTACTACTTTGGTTTAATTACTGAGGAGTGTCCTACAACATGTTATTTAAATGAAAATTTAAATTAACCTTTAAATATATATACAAACCAACATATTGCAAATATGAAAGATGACTCCTTATAATAGCCAACTTTCATGTTGCATGCATGAATAATGTTTTTCTGCACTTATTTTCAGATACACAACCCTGTCATACAGAGCACCAGAAATGGTTAACCTTTACAGTGGAAAGTCCATTACAACTAAAGCTGATATATGGGTATGTGAGAGTTGGTCTATTTCTAAGCACAAATTGTTTGCTATACCTGTTCCTTAGTGCTCTTTATATATCACACTTGATTACTTGCAATTTATTTTGCCTTTATGAAATATCTTTAGGCACTTGGATGTTTACTTTACAAACTTTGTTTCTTCACTTTACCATTTGGAGAAAGCCAAGTAGCCATATGTGATGGAAGTTTTACAATTCCAGATAATTCTAGGTACTCTGACGAGATACACAGTTTAATACGTAAGTAGTCAAATTTTGTCAATTTAAAGTTTTCAGACTAATTATTTGATTTATTTTTCTTTGAATTTTCCTTGAGTAAATGGATAAACTTTTTTTTTGGTAGGATATATGCTTGAGGCTGACCCTGACAAGAGACCTGACATTTATCAGGTTTCGTTTTTTGCATTTAAGCTGTCAAAGAAAGCGTGTCCTGTTAAGAACATCAATGTAAGTATGTTTTGTTGATGACTATCATTATTAGCTTCAAAATAGTTCGATTTATTTTACTATGAGCGAGTGATGCAAGCTGATGAATACCGATGTGTAAAGGCTGTAAGATATTTTATGTAGATGCTGTTCATATTAAGTAATCGGTACCCAAATTTTTGTTGTATTTTAGTAATGTTCATTGGAATAGTATTGAAGATGAGCTGAAACAGCTTTGCCATTTCTGCAGGCCCATAACTGTCATATAATGTTAAAATACTGCCAGATGGTAAAGTTTGATGTCACTTTTATATCCCATGTTAACTCAATTGACCCATTCCTTCTCCCTTGAGATGCTGCCTGTCCTGCTGAGCATTTTGTGTCTACCTTCGTTTTAAATCGGTATCTGCAGTTCTTTAGTACACTAACTTAATTGTTGTTATGCAATTGAATTCAAAAATTGAAATGGCTTAAATTTAGAAAATCATAGGGCAAAGTTTAAAGGAGATGCGTGGGACAAGTTCTTTACACAGAGGGTGGTGAGTGCCTGGAACATGCTGCTAGGGGTGGTGATAGAGGCAGATATGATGGTGGTATTTAAGAGACTCTTGGATAGGCACATGGATATGCAGGGAATGGAGGGATATTGATTATGCGCAGGCAGGTAAGGGTTGGTCTTGGCATCATGTTCGGCACCGAAAGAGCCTGTGCTATACTGTTCTGTGTAATTATTGTGAATGTTAAGAACGCTTTAAGAGTAAGTTAATCACATTCAGATTGAAGGTGCGTGGCATGGAGGGAGAAGCAAATTTGAGGTTAGCAACATTTTGTATTTTGGTCAAGATTTCCATTATGAAAGTTCAGTTTTGAAATTGACCATTTGTATTTCATCTTTATTAACATATTTTGAACATAACCATTTCTATCATGTGACTGTTTCCAGAATGTGCAAATTCCTGTGAAAATGCCTGTACCAATAAAAGCTAGTGAAACCGTTGTTAAAAAGTGTCAACTACGAGCAAGGTAAATATATATTTCAGAAATGTGTTCCTTGCATGATTAATACAGGAAAACAATACAAAACAAAATTTTCTGTTGCATTTTATATTATGGTCCGAAATTGTATGTTTCTATTTTAGCTTTTATTTCCATTATCATATAAACTTTTTTAGGCTTACTGATCCTGCTCCAACTACAGAAACCTCGATAGCACCTCGCCAGAGGCCTAAAGCAGGCCAGCCAACTCCAGCTCCAAGTGCTCTGACAATTCAACCTGCTGTGACTCCAAGGAAGAGATCTACTGCACTGCTTGTCTCGCAGCCAGCAACCTCGCCATTAGTCTCACAGCCAGCAACTGCACAGTTGGTCCCGGAGCCAGCAGGTGTGTATTTGTACAGATAATCAAACTATTTTTACCCCCCCGCCCCCCCCAACAGGCTTTTAAGCCACTCATTTGTTTCAATTTCCTTCCTCATATCTTTGCCACAGTAAAATAATGGTCTATTTCTCAATATATTTTAAATTGGTGGCATTGGACCACCAATTCTAGAATGAGTCACTTGACCGAGTAGTAGTTGCAGATGTTTCCATATGTCTTAGGTGACATACTGAGGTTTTGCTATCATTCTGAACAATGAACTTTGAGCTGAATGGTATTGCATGAAAGGTTAACATAAATTGCCTGAAGTGTTGGGGGAAATTTATTGAATATATTAGATATGTTACAAGTTAAAGCAATTTTAATCAAAATCTAATTGAGAATTTGTGATTATTAGAGTTTGCATAGAAATGTTTTATTTAGCTAGAATCATCTTATGATCTACATAATCCAAAAATTATATCAATCAATAATAACAGCAGTCCATTTCCATTTTTTCATAATTTGTTGCACACAAAGTTTAAATAACTTCACATTATTATTTTAAAGACATTTATGGCAGATTGATTTGCTGCAACATTGCTGTCTATTTAAACCCAGGATGGTTTATTCAATTAAAGATATCTTAAGCCTGAAGAAGGGTCTTGACCCGAAATGTCGCCTATTCATTCTCACCATCGATGCTGCCTCACCCGCTGAGTTCTCCAGCATTTTTGTCTACCTTCGATTTTTCCTGCATCTGCAGTTCTTTCGTAAACATTAAATCTAATATAAGCTGTTTCCACTTTGTTTTTGCAAATGCAGTTAAGCATGCAGCATGATCCATAGCCACTGAGAGACAATGTACAGATCCATTTAGCTGGCATCAGCCTTCTGCTCCCTAGAGTGCAAAACAAGTTGGTATTTGGGACCAAGAAGGATGCCTAGTGTGCAGTTTGGGACTGAAAAGCTTTGTACCAAACTGGCTAGTGTAATGTTAATTTCCCAGCCCCTGACTCAACAAAAATATATTTTATTATTTCCACCAATCACCATTGAACTCCCTGAAACCACGTGTTTGCATGAATTAAACGACATTCATATATTTGAGGCCTAATCTTCAACTTCTTCTCAAGGTTCCAAACTTATCAGATATTTTTTTCAAATGTATGATGCATTTAAGGAATTTATTTATCTTGCTGATCTAAACTTGTGAAAATAAGATACACTCAATATCTTGCTCAGCTGCAGTTAAACTTCAATTGCAATTTTATTTAGCTTGTTCCCGTTACTTGTGCAGTTTCTCCAGATTCACAAGTATTTTGTTCTTGTATGTTAATATACTACCACATATTTTCAGTGGGGTATGGCTTAAGCGAAATATAACATGCAATTTTGTAGCGCTTATTCTATAATCTACACTTCCTGGAGTGCAGGGTCAGTGAATGTACTTTGCAAGTCATTTTGCTTTGATTTTTCTTTCCTTTTCAGTTTAGTTTAGGAATACAGTTTGTGGACAGGTCCTACGGGCTACTCTATCCACACCGGCCATTGATCATCCATTCACACTTTTGGTCTGTAACATTAACTCTGTTTTATGTAAGAAGGAACTGCAGATGCTGGTTTAAACTGTAGATAGACACAAAAGGCTGGAGTAACTCAGCGGACAGGTAGCATCTCTGGAGAAAAGGAATTTGTGACGCTTCGGGTCGAGACCCTTCTTCAGATTCTGTTTTTGTCTGTTTCCAATGCAGCCTGACCTGGGATTTCCAGTGTGATTTTTCTGTTTTTATTTAAAATTTCCATGTGGTTTGGTCTTCTGATCTTTATGAAAATATCATCATCAAAGAGTGCCAAAAATACAGCCAATTCACACTGTGTAAATAATTGCTATTATCAACCATAATGGCTTTCTCTCTCTGGTGAATAATAAGCCTTTAACAAGATTGCTTTCAGTAGTCCTTGAGTAAATTGCCTATTACCTTGATTATAGCTTGCAACATAAATGCAGGCTATGTTTATTAGATTCATTATATTGAATTCTGGTTAGAGTGGTTCATATTCCTAGGCTTTTCAGTAAATACCTTTTAAATGTTCAGTTTAAAGCATGGAGAGTAGGGAAGATGATTGCTGGCAGCATCGAGTCATACTGCATGAAAACTGGTACTTTGGACCAAAATTGCCCCTTATGTTCTTATCTTTCTTCACGTACTTTAAACCTATGCCCTCCAGTTCCTTTTTCCTCTACTCGGGAAAAGACTGTGCATTCATCCATCAATTCCCCTCATAACTTTATACACCTCTATAAAATAATCCCTCAGCCTTCTACATTCCAAGGAATAATGTTCTAGGCTGCCCCATTTTCTTATAGCTCAGGCCCTTGGGTCCTGGTAATATTCCCTGCAATCTTTTCAGCATAATGGCATCTTTCCTGTAGCAGGATGACAAACTGAACACTGAAAACTGAACAGTGTGGCCACATTAACATCATATCTAGCTATGATGTATCATTCCAAACTTCTATACTCTAGTCCCTGACTGATAATGGGCAACATGCCAAAAGCCTTTTCACCAGTACTAAATCTTGGCTCCACCACGCTACCTAGGATCATGCCAATCACTGATTGTCCAGCCTTTGTGTGACATCCCAAATTATACCACTTCACATTTATCTGCCATTCCTGAACTTGCTTGCCCAGCTGAATAGGATGCCTTTATAATTTTTGATAGCTATTTTCGCTGTCTACTATACTAATTATTTTAGTGTAATCTGCAAACTTACTCATTCTAACCCAAGCGGTTGATATTAATGACAAACAGTAATGGATGCAGCACCAACCCGAGGCACACACTAGTCACAGCACTCCAGTCCGAAATGTAACCTTCTATTTCTTACTGTGAAGCCAATACTATAACATTCTTGAGTGGCCTACCCTGTACTATTTTATCAAACGCCTTGTTGAGGTTCAGATGGACAACATCGATGGCCCTGCCATCATTAATCATCTTTGTTCCTTTGTCCAAACAAAATTCAGTCAAATTTGTTGGACACGATATCCCCTGCACACCACCGTGTTGACTATCTCTAATCAACTATAGTCTTTTTAAATGCGTGTATATCTTATCAAGTAGGATTCACTACAGCAGCTTGCCAACCACATATGTTGGGGTCTAGAGTTCCTAAATGTTTCTCTGCATCCCTTCTTAAATAGAGGCACAACATCAGCCACCTCCAGTCTTCTGGCACCTCACCCATATCTAACGATGATTTGTATATCTCGTCCAGGGGTCCTGAAATTTATTCTCTAGATTCCCACAGTGTCCTTGGATATATCTGATCAGGCTCTGGAGATTTTTCTGCCTTTATGTTTAAGGACATTCAACGCCTCCTTGACTGCAATACAAACTGTCCTCAAGACACTCATTAACTTTTCCAAAATCCCCAGTCTTCATGATTTCTGTTAACTTTTTTAGCCTGAAATTCTGATGCCATCATAACCTGCGGAAGGTCAGAGTAACTACATAAACAAGATCCTAAATATTCATTCAAAATCTGCTGATTCAACATGACTAAAATAATCAAATAATTTAGTCCTGAATCCTCCAAGAATAAAAGGTAATCAAGGATCCCCCACTGAATTTCAACAAATTCATGGGTTAGCAGTGCAAATGTTTCATTCACAACTTTTGGGCTTAATGGCTTTTTTGCAATAAAAAAATCTGCAGGAGGAACCATCGGAATGTAAAATGTTTTAAAATCTTTGGTTTGCACAGGAACCACATCTGCAAGTAATGGGCACATTGGCCAATTACAAGGTCAACAAGCACAAATCCAGCCAGCACATCCTCAGCATCTCCAACCAAGTCCACAGGCACATCTGTTACTCCAACAACAGTACTTGCTACAGCAACAAACCTATTTCCAGCAGCAGCAGCAAATGTTTCAGACCGCTCAGGTATGCTCACTCCATTCTCGTTTTCTTTCCATACAATCACCTAAAACAAAGGGTGCATTGTGAGTATCCCTCATTTTGAACTCAATTTGCTTGACTACAATTTACTGTATTTTCAAAAAAATCCTAAAACCATTTTTTATTTCTTGTTGCCAGACTTTGATCAAACATGCAAAATTTATCCTCTGTCAGAGGATTACTTTTGAGACTGGCCATATTTTGAGGACATGTGCATGTTCTATTTCTAAATATGCAGGAATAGGCGTTCATTCAGCATGCATTACATAACTTTTCTGCGAAATCGCAATTATCACTTGATTTATCCTGTTCTTTGCTGAAAAATTGAAACCACTTTCTCCAGGTGAACAGTCTCATTAATATTTGAAGCCCTGCAGAATTTTCTTGATTAGTTTCATTTGTTCACATGTTGCCTTCTTTTGATGGATGGTTTAGTTTGATCAATGAAATTTCATAATCACTGTGCACTCTTTGCTTAATTCAACATGTGTTTCTGCAGAAGTTTTTATTTTGCCTATTTTCCCCGTTTTCAAGTATGAAATATACTGTGCCTCTTTTTGCTGCACTCAATCCTTGGGATATGGTCTTTGCTGCTTGAAGCTCATTTTGATCAATACTTGTGCCAAGAACTGCAAATGGTAATTATGTTATTCTGTGTTTACATTCTTGGTTGCCAGATTCCAGATGCTAATCCTTACCATAAAGTAACTTACTAAATTGACCATCATTCTCTGAGTAATCCTGTTGCCAATTTTTCAAATGCTACTTATTTTAATTTAAAATCCTACAACAAGTGGGTTTTGCTAGCAAGGCACCATTTATTGTGCATTCAAAATTGCTTATGAAAAGATAGTGGGGTGCCACCTCCTTGAATTGGTGCAATTGGTCTGGTGAATTTTCTCCCAAAGTGCGTTGGAAAGGGAGTTTTGGGAACTAAAACTAACCACTGTGGAGGTACAGCACTATATTTTCATGATGTGTGACTTGGAAGAAAACCTGTTGGTGGTGGTGTTTGAGGCACATGGTGTCTTTTTCTCTTTGGATAATAAAAATCACAAGTTTTGGAGATTCGATTTGAGGAACAGTTTAGTGAGTAGCTTGTAGATGGCATATACTGTAGTTATGATGCATCATTGGTGAAAGGACTAAATGTTTAGGGTGGGCTGTTTCATGCTGTCAAGTTTCGTGATCGTTAGAGCAGCACTGAACGAGACAGCTAAAGAATATTCAAAAAAAACATTGTGCAGAAGTATCTCGGCAGGCCATGCAGCATCTTTGGAGAACGTGGATAGGTGACATTTCGGGTCTGGGCCATTCTGCAGTCTGAAGAATGGCTCTGATCCAAAACATCCAATCTGAGGAAGGAACCGATCCAAAACGTCACCTATCCATTCTCCAGATATGTTTCTTGAGCTGCCGAGGTACTCCAGCACTTTTGTCTCATTTTTACAGAATAAAGTTGGCCTGTTTCTTTTCTCCTTGAAGGGGGAAAACAATTATTATATTCCTACTCAAGTGCTTTGATCTTGAGGGAGTAGTGTTGCTCATGCAACAAATAGATGCCAATCATGTTGAAGTTTTAAGATCTTTATTTAAAGATAATCTTTTTTTTGTACCCAATTGGAATAATATTTAATCTACATTGATTAGGCAAACACATGTACAGCAGAAACACCTTGACCAAATAATGAGGATATTATAGCCTTGGCTTTGCACTTTGCAGCTCCTTAACTTGTTCCCTCAGAGAAATATCTGCGTCAACTGAATCTGCTACTCAAACGATGTAATGTTCCCATTGACTGTAAAGATTAAATCTAAGAGTTGAATAAAACTGACGATCATTTTAAAATGGTACTGAATGGTACTAAATTGGTCCTGTTGATCCTGATCAAGTGTGTATTCTTGTGTATAATTTCTCAAACAGGTTTAGAAACATAGAAAACAGGTGCAGGAGGAGGCCATTCGGTCCTTCGAGACAGCACCGCCATTCATTGTGATCAAGGCTGATCGTCCCCAATCAATAACCCATGCCTGCCTTCTCCCCATATCCCTTGACTCCACTAGCCCCTAGAGCTCTATCTATCTCTCTCTTAAATCCATCCAGTGATTTGGTCTCCACTGCCTTATGTGGCAGGGAATTTCACAAATTCACAACTCTCTGGGTGAAAACTTTTTTTTTCTCACCTCCGTCTTAAGTGGCCTCCCCTTTATTCTAAGACTGTGGCCGCTGGTTCTGGACTCGCCCAACATTGGGAACATTTTTCCTGCATCTAGCTTGTCCAGTCCTTTTATCATTTTATATGTTTCTATAAGATCCCCCTCATCCTTCCAAACTCCAGTGAATACAAGCCTAATCTTTTCAATCTTTCCTCATATGACAGTCCCGTCATCCCAGGGATCAATCTCGTGAACCTACGCTGTACTGCCTCAATCAACTGCTTCTTGCCTACTCTGCTCCACAACCAATTAAAAGTCAAGTTTTGCTCTCATGTGTGTCTTAAATTTTAATCTTCATCTTTTAATGCTTGATTTGGTGTATTTGTAATAGTTCTCCTGAATCAGTGTTTGGCTCAAGATTGTGACATAATTTGTCAAACATTTTTGAGGTTGCACTTAATAGAGAAGAGGCTGATTGCAGACAATTATATCTTTGTCTGGAGCAGGTCATGCCTTGCAAACTAGAATGAGATTTTAGAGGATTAAGGAAATGTGATTGAGGGGAAGGCAGTGGATTTTGTCAATATGGACTTAGTAAGTTCATATTTTACAAGTGCCTCCCGGGAGGCTGATCGAGAAGATTAAGACATAAGGGGAAAGCACCCAGTTAAAGGCAAGAGAATTAAGAACATTGATGTACAGAGCGATTTTGCAATCCGAATGTATACCTCCCTGAAAGTAGCCACATGGATTGATATGGTATTCTTGCCTTTATTTGGGGCATGAAGTATAAGAAGTCATATTGCAGCTTTATAAAACTGGTTAGGCTGCATTTTAAATTGAATCCACGCTAAGCAGCAATCACCCCAAACACTACCACTATCCTACACTATGGACAATGTTACAATTCACAGAAGGCAATTAACTTGCAAGCCTGTGCGTCCTTGGAGTGTGGGAGGAAACCGGAGCCCCCTGGATAAAACCCATGCGGTCACAGGGACAACATCCAAACTCAGTACCGAGAGCTCCCATAGACAGGATCGATCCCGGGTCCCTGGCACTGTAGGTCAGTATATCTACTGCTGCGACACTATGCCACCCTTTGTTTTTGTTTGGAACATCAGAGGTTGAGAGGAGACCAAATAGATATTTATCAAATTATGAGAGGCAGATAGCTCAAACGGTCAGAAATGTTTTCCTTAGGGTGGGAATGTCAAATACTAGAGGGCTTTGCTTTGTCAGAGGGGGGAAATCAAAAGGAAATCTGTGGGGTTACTGTTTACATAGATGCCTGAAAGAGGTTACATTAACCCTACCTCAACATCAGCTAGTGTGCATGGAGACTTAAGTTGCAGTGACTTGCTTACCAATGCCCATGTTGTACCTGCCAAAGTAAAAGTTCACTTTTAATTCTGAATGGGTGAGACAGGTACTTGCCTAAGATGGATCAGTTTTAGTTGTTCAGATTCATCACTTCCATTAGATCTCACTGATGATGATCGGGATCGGAAAAATGCTTATAATTTGCTTCTCTATTCCTACCATTGAACTTATTTGCTTTGAAAACAAAATACGTTGTAGCTCCAGTAACAATACACTTTTGCTGTTTCCTTATTCCAGACTTAGATTAACAATATGTCCCAAATTAATAATTGATTACTATGCAGACTTTGTTCCTCAGATGCTAGAAATTTGCTAATATGCAGCTGCCAATTAAAACCATATCACAATGTGTTATGTTTGAAACATGAATAATATTTATTATTGCTGCAGTTATGGAAGCCACCTTGTAAAAATTGTTATTGCTGAAAAGTTTTAACCTTAAATTATACAAAATCTGTACTGTATTGAAACAGCGCTTCCAAATGATCCAGCAGACTCCGCAGCAAATGATGCAGAATTACTACCTTCAGCAGCAATACGCAACAGCCATGCAGCAACAAGCACTTTTGCGGCAGATGATGGCACAAGGATGCATTCAGCAGCAGATGACACTGCAACACCCACAAGCTCTTGTAAGTGCTTCATTTAAAAAAAAAATGTTTTACCTTTATTTCCAAGACTTTTCTTCAACATCAGCATCAACTTAAAATTGTATAGCAACTTTAACAGATAAGCTTTTCCAATTGTTTTTTTTGTTGTAATCAGAAACCAAATGGATTATTAGTCTGGTGAACAAAATCTGCCACAGGTGGGCTAAGAGAAAAATGGTGAAGGGTTTTAACAGGAAATATTAATTGGAAAAGGCTTAAACGGATAGAGACTTGGTTCCCAATAATTGGAAAACGTGAAGGGAAGCATACACGAGAGACCTATGATTAGTTGGAGAGGAATGGTCGCAGGAATACGAGGTTTCAAAACTATTACTGTAAATGTAGACTGCAGAGGATGGAAATGATGTATGTGATTTGATTTTGTTGCAGCTGCATTGTTTCAAATAATTTAATGTTCAATTGCCTTCTCTGTTGTGTGTTGATAAATTGGGTGATTTATGGAGTTATCATATGGTTCAGGATTTAATTAAAACATTTCAAATTGTCAAGGTGCTACAGTGAGATTTAAGCTAATGTCCAATGTCAAATGTTGGTTCAGACTTATGGGTTTAAAGGAATGGAGAGGAGGCTAACATTTAATGATTTTTGGATAAGTACGGCGTTTGAAATGGAATCGAATGGCAGTTAAGAGTGGAAATTTTGGGAATAAAACTGATAATTAATGTTAACGAGGATTTGACCAATTCGCCTGTTCTGCTCATTTGTAATGTTCAGTGTTCTAATACACTATTGAATAAGTTTCCCCCCCATAAATGACGACAGCAAAGATGTTTAAATAGCAGCTTTCACAGCACTTGAGTTCTTCCAAAATATTTTAGAATCAATAAAATCCTCGCGGTGTAATTACATTTGGAAAAGTAGGAAGCACAATTATTATATGGACAGCAAGCTCACTCAAACAGGAGTGTGCTGGCAAAATGTTGAATGAGAACCAAAATTGAGATCGAAATATAGCAAGAACTCAATGGTGGTATCGGATCTCTATTGCCTAATTGAGAGATTAGATGGGAAATTGATTTAAAATGTTAGCTAAAATTTCACCGGGAATTACATTTTGGATGGAAAAACATTTTGTAGATAAAGACTTTAGGGGAGGCACCATGGTGCAGCGGTAGACTTGCTGCCTTACAGTACGAGAGACCCAACTTTGATCCTGCCAATGGGTGCTGTCTGTATGGAGTTCGTACGTTCTCCCCATGACCTTGCGGGTTTTCGCCGGATGCTCTGATTTCCTTTTACACTCCAAAGATGTACAGGTTTGTAGGTTAATTTTCTCTGGTAAAAATTGTAAATTATTCCTAGTGTGTAGGATAGTACTAGTGCATTATCGCTGGTAGGGTGAAGGGCCTCTTTCTCTAAACTAAAGTAAAATGCTAATCTTGCAACTTCACACAAAACAATTAACCAGAAAATATACGTTTCATGATGTGGAAATGGGGGCAAATGCTTCAATATTCGGTCTTCGCTTGTCTTAAATCACATGACCTTTCTCTGCATAGGAAATTATCTGTTTCTAGTTGAATCTTTGAACTATATTTTATTTTTTGGGGAGTCTTATGAAATATGAGATGAGGTGTTTACATGCCTTTGTGCTTTACTTCTCTACACTGTCTTAACCCTGCCTCTTAACTGTTAACATGCCTTATCAGACATGTTCCCTTTGCCATGCCTCTTTCAACCTCTTTGGAATTTAAACCGTTAAGATGTTTTCTCTTTCCTGATTCTGACCAAGGGTTTGGCCTGAAACATCTGTTTCTCTCTGTACAGATGCTTCCTGACCTGCTGAATGTTAACAATATCTTCCGTGTTAAATTTCCAGAATAATTTATGTTCCACTGCCCTCTAGTGTACAAATAATATAGCATTTTATAGTAAATGCAAAAGGCTGTTGATCTGACACCTGTGCAGTCTTTAAATTTCAGTGTACTTTTTCCACTTGTGCTTGTGGCATGTCTTTTTTTTTTAAATTATTGTATTCTATATTACGTTATTATTGTAAACATAGGAATGTGATTGTGGGAAAGCAGGACCTAACTTTCTGGGGTATAGATGTTTTAGATAGGATGGAGGGGGAGTTGTATGACTGTTTAGGGAGATGGATTTTGTACATCAAGCCATTTGAGGGGAGCATAGTAACAAGAGAGTGGGATCACATTACTGTGATCATAATGTAGACCATCCCATAGTCAACATAATGAGAGGAGCAGATGTGAGCAAATCACAGAAATCTGCTTAAACAATAGGAATGTATTGGAGAGGCATTTTAGTTTTCCTAACATTGAGTGGAATTGGGGTAGAAGTTATTGTGTATCCGGGGGCGGGGGGGATTAATTTGTAGCATTAATTTTTATTTTTTTAAAGGAGGTAACTAATAAGTTGGATGAAGGGAGGATGGTAGTATGTATTTTCTATATTGCTCTACTAACTTTTGACATTATCCCACATAATCTGGCGAGAAGGTTAAGGCACGTGGGATAGAGGTTAATTGGATCCAAGTTTGGTTTGGTGAAAGGAGGTAAAGGGTGATGTTGGAGGGCAGCTTTACTGATTGGAAGCCTGACCGGATGGATGCTGCAATATTTGTTTTTTTTCCTGATATATTAACACCTTAAATAAGAAAGCAGAATGAATAATTGTTGTTTAAGGCAACAAGAGGCTATATAGATCAAATGGAAAGGTGAGCAGAGCCTGACAAATACAAGGGGAAGATAGACACAAAGGTAGAGTAACTCAGCTGGTCAGGCAACATCTCTGGAGAAAGGGAATAGGTTGAGACACTTCTTCAGACTCACCTGAAGTTCCTTCCTATCCTAATACAAGGTGATGCATTTGGGAAATAAAATAAGGGTAGGACATATATAGTGAATGGTTGGGTATGAGGAAATGTCGATAAACAGTTCTTGGGGTTCCTGACGATGGCAACAGAGGTAGACTGGGATGTTTGCATTTATAGATTAGGGTATAGATTATAAGAGTTGGGATATTGTGTTGCAAATTTACAAATCCATTGTTAGCGCAGAGTATTGTTTGCAGTTCTGGTCACCACAGCAAAGGAAGGATATGATTGTGCTGTGGACATTCATCAGGATGTTGCCCTAGATGAAGGACTTTGTGGGGAATATTTGGATAGGTTGGGTTTGTTTTCCCTCGATTGAATGAAACTAAGGAAGAAGTTTTATAGGGGATCTGAGAGGAAAAGTGTTTTACATGGTCTGGTAGATATTTGGATCATTGCCAGAGGTGGTCATGGAATCAAATACACTCATGATGTTCAAGAAACATTTAGGCAAGACATAGCATTTTATCAATCTCATGCGGAGAAAATGGGAGCAATATACGTGGACAAAAAGCATGGATATGGTAGGGCAAAGGCCAGTTTTTGTGCTGTACGATGCAATCTTTTTTCAGATCAAATATTTTTGATCTGGTTAGGATATTGAATACTAAAATATACAGCTTCAACCAACTAATATCAATTATGATGAGAGTAAATGCTATTCAGATTATTTGCATTTTATTCATTGCTTTCAAAAAGTCCTACTTGAATTACTCTCTCAAAATAGTTTGTTGAACAATTTGTAATTTGCAAATAATATTTTCTCAAGTTTAATGTGTTATTCCACAAATTGTAATATAATAATGTAATGTAATTTTACTATTTCAGGGCTATTAGTTTTATGTACCAAGATGTAATAGGTGCACAACTAGGTATTGCTGCATAAATCCACCAGTTGAACATTTACTTTTTTGGGGACAATGAACGGTTTTAAGATTTCACTACCCTGGCTACCATAAACTTATTTTTCTTGGCCAGTCACTATTTAAAATCAATTCCCTGTAATATACTAGGTGTTCTATTTTTTAAATGCAGACTTCCAGTGTTAAATATTTTGCTAATAATCTAAACTCTGCAACATAACTGATTTAAACTATTAATTCAATCAAATACCACGTTTCACCTTTTTGTATGGTTAAAATGCATTGGGGGGGAAAAGTAATCACCTTTCCAACATGCTACCATAATCTTTAATTATGTAATATGCACAGTCAAGCAGCTCTTTACTGACAACAACTTTTGTTTGTGCTACATCTGCCATTTAAAAAAAAAATTGTTCTGATCCATGCTTAATTGTATTTTCCCAAGGTTTGGACTTTAATTGAGTAGAATTTTGATATATCTTTGGAAGCATTGTACAAAAATAGTGACGTGTGTTCTACAAGTTTTTCCAACTAAATCATACTATACACAAGTGCAACAGATCCTTTTCTGGAACAGTATGCAGAAGGTCACCATGTTCTGATGCCAATTTTCAACTTCCTAGTCTCTGAAAAGTCCGATCTTGGCATAAAGAAATATGCAACGTCTTACATTCTCATTTTAAGGCCTGGTTGCATTGGAATAAGGGTCGGTACACTGCATTCTTCCGCACGGCTACCACAGGCTGTGCTTGATCTGTTTCCTCAGCTGCTGTAGGACCTCCCATGCCATCTCTGCCAACGCCACGACCTGAGACCACTGCAACCATACCTTCTGTCTCCTCCAGCAGCTGTTCTTCTACTTCCATGTGCCTAGAATGTCATGCCCCGAGCTGATCATTAAACTTTAGGGCACATTCAGAGGGTGTGGGAGGAGAGTTTGCAGTCCGTACACAGCTGCTGCCATGACCGTCCTCTTGCATTACATCATGATGTTGGGCTTAGGAGCCCCTGGATGATAGTTATTAAGGCACACTCCCTTGTTTTTCTTTTGTAACTGGCTGATATACTCTCAAAGCAATTGAGAACCTCAGATTGGAGTAAGGAGAAGTTAAAGGCGTCGGAGAATACTCCTGCCAGCTGGCCTGCACTGGTTCTGAGTTCAGAACTCTGGGGACTCTGTTTCCGCAGATTTACTTTCAGGAAGGCCAAAGTGATGTCTGCTACAAAGGCTGTGGGTACTAGTGCACTTGAGGAATGACCCTGCTGACCTGTTCAAAATGGGCACAGAATGCATTAAGCTCATCGGGAAGGGATGTGTTGTGACTTTGCCTAACTTCGCCTATAGCTGGTTACAGCAAGCAAGCCTTGCGACAATTGACGAGATTAATCTGAGACTCTAGCTTGTTCTGGAATTGTCTCTTGGTGTCCTTGATGGCTTTGAGAAGGTAGTACCCAGATTTATTGTATGTCAGGATCACCCAGGTGTGTATTGGTTGATTGATTGACTACCATAGTCGAATTGTAGAATCTCAGGAAGAGTTGATTTGAATGTTGAAGGGCAAATTTGTGGGAGAACGGGATTGATCTGAAAATTAACATAGACTTGATGGGCTGAATGGACATCTATTGTGAGGACAAAGTAAATATAATACTGTCTGACAATGACATTATAACTGCAAATTGAGATATTATTACATAGACTTTCTTGGTTAATCCATTCATCAAGATATAGAAATCATGAATGTTTTTAAGTGGCTTTTACCTTTGTTTTAATATTTTAATATCAAGTCCAGCAATTGTTTACCAGTTAATGTTAAGTTAAATGAAGATTTTGGAAAAGAGCACAGCATTAGTGGAAATCCTAGTAGTCTTCGCAGACATATTCAAACGTAATTAAGACTCTGCAATTTGATTGACTTGATTGGTGTGCTCAATCCCCAACCTTGCCTACTTTTAAAGCTGCCATTTGCATAACCTTTTGTAATTTACTTGCAAAATAGTGCTAAGTATGAAATTATATATTTTTCAAATTAAAATAGTAAAATGCTCAAAAGATTGGCAGCAAGCTGACCTTGGAAATAGGATATTCTCTTGTTTCAATCTCCAGCTTTTGTCCAATTAAGTGGGTAAATTGACAATACTTAGTAGGACTGTTGGTGTTAAGCAAAAAGTGGCTTCCAGTAATGTCATATGGAATTAGAATTTAACCTTTTTTCCAAAAATAGTTTCTAGCTGTACCTAATTTCCGAAGTTTTAGCATGCCAAAGATTATCTGAAGTAGAAGGTGCTATATTTTGGTGTGGTGGGTATGGAGTGGGGCAGGAGAGGTTAATGGTCATAAGAATTGGGTATTAAATAATGTTTAAGTGATTCTTTTGCACTGGATTTTAGATTTGCTTTCGAGTGTCGCATTCAGTTCTTTATTGAGTATAGTGTGAAGGATGTCAGCAATTTTCTCAGAATTCTTTGTTGCCTTGCACCCAAATGAATAAGTAGATCATAATTGACTTGTGTACATTTACAGACATACATGCAGCAAAAGATTCAAGTTCACCAAGCTCCACCTCAGTCCCAGCAGACAGCTAAACTATTGTCACTAACGCCGCCATCATCACCGAAAGTACAACGAGCTGGCCACAGGAGAATTGTCAGTGACGTCCCTTTCAGCAGTGTATTTGGAGTCCCTGCCAGTCATTCCTCTCAACAACTGGCGGCTGCTGCTGCTGAGGCAAACCTTTATAAATCTAAGTGAGTTCATTGCGGTACCTGTGGTTAAAGTTGCACTTTATGACGTTTAAGTGGATGTAGAGGATTCATCACTTTCTGTGCAAAATGACATGTCACTATCTTGTAGGTTTGAGAATGCTGACAACGTCGACACTATAAAGTAGTAGCTGTTAATGCTTTGGAATCAAATGCTAGAATAAAAGGATTTGCTGTTACAGATTATTTTTTTCAAAATCCAGTAATCTCAAATATTGCAGCACAAATGTTATAAATAACAACACAGTAAACCCTTGTTTTAACGGACCTTTATAACTGATTTTGTTTATCACGGATGGACCTGCCAATAACACAACCAGCTTGCACCACCTCACTGGCCACTTGCAGCCCCAGCATATGTAGCCACTCCTGGTTTTCAAGGTTCACCCACCTCAGGATCCAGTTGACGCAGCTGCTGTTGCGGTACACGATGTAGCCCCTAGTGACGGCGCTTTCTTCAGGTCGCTGCCACTGACAGAATGCGCTCAGTCACCGTAGGGCTGCCTCGTTTCTCGCCGGCTGCTGCTTCCTCCAGTCAGCCGTCGCTTTATCTGCTCCCACCACCGCTGCTGCTGCCTCCTCCTCCTCCCGTCGCTAAGTCCACTCCACCAATGCCGCCTCTCCGTTCTCCCCTGGACTTTCCAATATGCTTTACCTTTCAAAATGTCGGTGATTGCAGGGCAAAAGGAGGTGGAGGTGGCAGTAAAGCGAGGAGAGGACAAAGCAATAGTCAACTGGAAGAAACGGCAGCAGGTGTCAGGGGAGGGAGCCCCGCGGTGACTGAGTGCGTCCTGTTGGCAGCAGCGTCCTGAAGAATGTGCTGTCCGCAGGGGCTACAATGTGAGCTGCAACGACAGATGTGCCATTTGGACTGTGAAGTGTGTGACGAAGGGCTTACTGGTGCAGGCCAGTGGCATCGATGCCTATTTTTAAGGTGAAACAACAGTGCTAGAGTAACTTGGCGGACTGATTCAATCTGATGGGTCACCTATTCATATTCTCCAGTGATACTGCCTGACCTGCAGAGTTACTCCAGCACTTTGTGTCCTTTTGTGTATTTACCATCATCTGCAATTCTTTGTTTCAACTGCAAACAATAATAATACCTTACTCGGTTATGGTGGACAATGGGCAATAACGCACACCAGTGGTTCGTTATAACAAGGGTTTACTGTAATATTAATATAAATAGATTTTGTTTTCTGTAAAATCAATTTGGATGTACTATTGAAGACGATTTGCATTACAATGGGCCAGCAGTTGTGGTAGTCTATGATGTGAGCACTTCCTGGTCATCTGGTGGGGGAATTCCTGCACCCTCCCCTAAAGATTGGCCTATGATAAGACTATTCAAAATGTTTACCTGTATCCACTGGGATGTCATCAACTGATAGTGCAGCCAAGTCCATTTTAGATTTGTCACACAAAAGCAGAAAATGTTTTCTAATTAACTATTAAACATTATGTAGAGATCTAACTAATGATTTGAATGTATGTATTGTTTAAAGGATTTGAAATGTTGTAAATATTATAATGGTGAAAATCTTAATTTAAAATATTAACACATTACAGTTTACCAAGCATATTGATTACGAGTGCAGGTGGCTAGGCAATAATTATCAGTTATTAAATCTCACTTGGACCTTGAATATTTAGATGTAAAATTAATGAGGCGGTTTCACGCCTTTGTAAAAAGCCTCAATGTATGTACTTTCAAATGAATTCTATAGCAAGGTACATGGATAGTGTTGCTGCACCACTGTAGCACAGAATTAAAAAGAGCAACCTTTATTAACTCTGAGCTCCACTGCTATCTGTAGAATGTGCATGTTCTTGCTATGACTGCAAGAATTTCCCCAGCGTGCTCAGATTTCTTTCCAATCTCAAAGACATGCTGGTTGGTAGATTATTTGACTACTGTAAATTGCCCTTGTTCAGGGCTGTGAAGAGAGGTTCAGGGGGACAATTGAATAGAGGGAGAAAAACAAAAGGTTACGGAGAAGTAAGTCTGGCAAAGGGATTGATGGAATTGCACTGAAATGCTCTGGGAGTTGGCAGATAAGCCGAATGATGACCCACGTCGTAAGAGAATATGTCCACAGCAGCAAAGGCTGCAAACAGCACCACCTTTTGGGCATGCTGGATCATAGGAAGCATGGTTAGGATTACCTCACAAACATGTGCAAACATCCCATATTTGCTGTTGTTGCAAGGAACAATGTCTGTGGTAAAACTGACAGTGTTCCCTTCTTTGCTACTGCAAAGTTAAGGCTAGAATTTCACTTTGATTTTACAAAATTATGCTTTTGTGATGTGAGAAATGAGTAGGTGATAACTTTGGTTTTCAATGATGGCCTGTGCACCCAGATTACGAACTTGACTTTCCACTTTGGGACATTGCCTTTGCATTTTGAGGTTTATATTGCCACCAATTCTTGAATTTTGAAGGGAATCTGTTCCTGGAAAACATTTTAAGCAACATTTTGCAAATCAAAAAGGCTGGACACCATGCACTCCTTGGACCGAAAACAATGTGCCATTTGTAATAATGAAAAAGCTTTAAATTAAAGATGTACCCCAAAGTGACAGTGGTGTTATAGCAAACATTTGTAAATAGCATGTTTGTAAATAAATTAATATTTGTATAGGCAAATCTCTTATTAGAGCCACAGATTCCTGTATTTTTACTATTTTAATGTGGATTCTTCTGTTGTAGGTCAGCATCCACAAGTCCTGCAGGATCACCCAGAACTTCACAGCAAAATATTTATAATCCACCAGATATCTCTACGTGGAATCCATTCGGTGATGACAATTTTTCTAAGCTAACAGCAGAGGAACTTCTAGATAAAGAGTTTGCCGAGCTACGAAAGGGTGGGTTTGTTCTGTAATTCTGAGGTGGGGCATTCTGCTTGGGCTTCACAAATTGCTTCACGTGATACCTCCTTGTCCTCTGCATGCCACAGGGCAGATGAACCATGAGTACTACATTGGGTAGTTATGGCACTATTCATGTTTTATGTTATAAGCTTCATTTGGTGGCTTGCCATCTTCAGTTAAATTGAGTTTCCTATTAGTGGGTGGAAATTTAAAAAATGGATTGATAAATTGGAGATCCCCTCTACATGGAACTTAAAGTCCTACCATGTTTGGCCCAGCCATGGTGTCAACCTAACTAATGCTATCTGTGTGCACATTGTTTGTAACCCTCAGTTCCCAGCCTGTTCATCATGCCGATCTAAAATGCGTCTTAAATGTTGCTATTGTATCTGCTTCTACCATATTGCTTGCCAGCACCTTCCAGGCATTTCACTCTGTTTACAAAAAATCTTGGCTCATACAACTCATTTAAACTTTCCTCCCTCTCATCATGAAATTGTGCTCTCTTGTATTTGACATATCCACTCTTGAAAAAAGACTCTACCATTTCTATGCCTCTTGGAATTTTATAAACGTCTGTCAGCTCATCCCTGAGCCTCCAATACTCCAGCAAAAACAGTCCAAGTTTGTCCAACCTCTCCTTATAACTGATAATCTCCAATCCAGACAACCTCCTGGTGAATCTCTACTCCACCCTCTTCAAAGCCTCCACATCCTCCCTGTAATGTGGTGACGGGAACTGTACACATTCTCTAACTGTGTACTAACTGAAATTGTATACTGCTGCAATGACTTACCAACATTTATACAGGTACTAGATGCCTGACTGATAAAAGGCAAGCAAGCCATATGCTTTTTTGCCACAGTACTTGTGTTGTATGTTCGGATTGTTCATGATCCAACGTCAGGTTTGCTTTCCTGATTTGAAAGTTTCTCAGTGCAGCAATTTAAGAATGCTTTCACTATATTCACACCACTGCCTTGCTGATTTACATAAATACTCAATAAGTTGTTGAAGTTATTTAAACAGCACATGCTAACCAATACTTGACTGAGATTCATCTCAAGTACATCTGCAATGGGTGGGAGTGCGAAAATGTCACTTTGCAATGTTGCCAATTCACTGAAATCTCACCAGCCTCGCTTTTTAAAATAGGAATCAAGAGTGATCCACAGTAACTAATCACTTGCATTAAAATTGTCCTGACAGATAAAGCTGCAGAACCGAAAAAAGTACCACCTGGCAATGTCGCTCCAGGTTTTCACTCTGGCTTGGCTATGCCACAAACAGATATGTTTGGGGCTTCACCCTTTGCATCTGGGGCAGGTTTGTATTTAAATTGTATGATTCATTAGTTGTAGATTGGTTGGAAATCTGTTTTTATATTTACAAATCTCTTTTTTTTTTTAAGTCATGTTGAAGTAATGGAAACGTGCATTAATTCAAGTGAATTAATTTGGTGGAAAATTCTAAGCTCATAAAAGCTTTTGAATGAATTGTACCAATTTTTTAATGAAAGTCAAATCACATACGCAGCATGCATACTGAAATGCACATAATTCTCTCTTCCACTTCCTTATACTATTTTCCTTCTTCCTGCTTTGTAAGAAGCAAAAATATCAATGGAAACTATAGACTCTAGTTCATCAGCAACTATTCCTGATCCTTTAATACATGTGCCACCCTCTAACTTCCCAGGTAAGGATCAGTAAATCATGGCGAATTTTTATTTTCTTTGAAAAAAGTGTGCTTCAGTAAATTCATACAGCATTCTACAGATATAGAATAATTGTGAATATTTAGTGTATTAAACCTATTCATTGAGTGTTTGGCAAACTTGATGTTGTGTTTTGAAATATAAGCCTACAGTCAATGGGAATCAGAGGAACAAATATGCAAGGATATTGCAGAGAGTTGTTAGAATAATAGTGATTAGGGCAGAAAATGTTAACTTTCCTTTCTGTAGACTGGGCCTACTCTAGTGTTGAGGGCTTAGATGGGGTGCAATTTACCTGTTCGGGAAAGCTATCAGGCAATTTATAGAGGGCCCAACTAGGGAGAGGGATAAGCCTAACCTACTGCTGGGAATAGGGCAGGACAAGTGACTGAGATGCAAATGGGGGAGCACTCTGGGACCAGTTACCATTAGTTCTATTAGTTTTTAATTAGTTAAAGAAAAGGACAGAATTGGTCCTAAAGTTCCAAAATGGGGTAAGGCGTTTGTTGATAGTATTGGATAGGACCTTGCAAGTCGATTGAAATAAGTTACTTGCAGGCGAAGGGATGTCCATCAAGGGGGAGGCTTTTAAAAGTGAGATATTGAGAGTTCAAGATCTGCAAGTTCCTGTTAAGAGTGAAAGGCAAGGCTGCCAGGAATAGGAGTAAGAGAACACTAGAAGACGAGATATTGAGGCTCTGGTCGGAAAAAAAAAAACAGGCATGGGTGTGAGGTACAAGCAGCTGGAATCCATAGGGGAGTATAGGGGATGCAGGACTAGTTGAGGCAAAAAAATGGACGAGATAGTTTGGGCAGAATGGATTAAGGAAAAACCAAAGAGATTTTATATGTATATATCAAGGCAAATTAAGTGACTTGGGAGAAAATGGAGCCCTTCAAAGACCAAAGTGGACATCTGTGTAGAGCCTCGGGTCTCACCGATGTAGAGCAACTGACATCTAGAGCAGCGGATGCAATAGATGAGGTTGGAGGAGGCGCAGGTGAACCACTGCCGCACCTGGAAAGACAGCTTGACTCCTTGAATGGAGTCAAGGGGGGGGAGGTAAAGCGACAAGTGTAGCATTTTTTTGCGGTTGCAAGGGAAAGTGCCCGGAGAGGGGGTGGTTCGGGTGGGAAGGGACGAATTGACCAGGGATTCTGAATTTGAAGGTGTGTGTTTTAAAACTTCTGTACCGTTGGGAAAGGAGGGAGTTACAAGGATGAGACTGGTCCTTGATTATGCTGCTGGCCTTGCCGAGGCAACAATAAATGTAGATGGAAGAGAGGTTGGTTTGTGTGATGGTCAGGTACTATAATGTTTAAAAGGCATTTGGACAAGTACATTTAGGGGGCTTCTTCTTCTTGCATATGGCGTGCACAGCCTAAAGTTGTAGGACAACTTGTTCTATTTTACCTTATTTGATTGTGCACGCCGGGTTGATTGCATTAGTCAAAACAAGGCGGACCATGTGAAGGTTGCAATCTTCCACCCCATTAGGGGGCTATGAGTCAAGCACAGGCAAGTTGGACTAGATTACATGGGGCATCTTGGTCAGCATTGACAAGTTGATTACATGGGTCTTAAACATGGGAGTGTATAAAGCATTTGAAAATATAATTGGAACCACCATATTATTTTCCATGTGTAAGAAGGAACTACAGCCGGTTTAAATCGAGGATAGACATAAAAAGCTGGAGTAACTCCGCGGGGCAGGCAGCAGGAACGGGTGACGTTTCAGAGCAAGACCCTTTTACTTCTGAAGGTTCTCGATCCGAAACGTCAACCGTTTAGTCTCTCCAGAGATGCTGCCTGTCCTGCTGAGTTGCTCCAGCGTTTTGTGTATTTATACTATTTTCCAAATCGACTCTGCCATAGTGCCACCCTAATGGAATTTGCACGGTCACTCTGTGACCACGGGGGTTTTCTCCGGGTGCTCTGGTTCCTCCGATATCCAATGATGGACAGGTTTGTAGGTTAATTGGCTTTGTAACGTTGTCCCTGGTGCGTAGGATAGTGTTCGGTGCAGACTCGGTGGGCCGATGAACCTGTTTCTGCGCTTTATCTCCAAACTAAAGTTTAAAAAGTTTACAGGGTGTGCTACATGCACGGTCTACTGGTGTTAAAGGGAGTACAAGAAACAGGGCTCTGATCAGTTCAAAGAGAAGGCAGTGACTGGATTTTCAGAGTTGTACTGCACCTCGCGACATTAATCAATAACATTATTCAATAACATAAAAAAGACAGGTAAATGAGAGAGCAGGGCACAATTACATTTGTATGATGCCATGGGAAAGAAGTGGAATAAATCTTGAGTTGGGCCAAAATTGTCTTGTTAATCTCAGAGTGATCACAACTGATTACACAAATAATGTACAGATGTTTTGTGTATCATGCTGAAGGTATAATACATTTCTTAAAATTTTATTTCTGCTGTCAAACAGTTGACCTGCTGATTTGTTTTGGGAATGGTAAGGAAATTCTTTGTCTTATTGTAATAACATTGGAATATCAGCATGATTCAAACTGCATGACGTACATTCCAAAGACTCTTTAATGCATACACTATAATACATTGACTGGTAAAACTATAATTGTGGTTAGAATTTTCAATGTTGTATTCACTAAGAATATATTTATTTTTCAATTTTCTTTTGGGAGAAAAATACTTTTTCTTTTGCATAAAAACATAAATGTGCTGCAGTATAATTGTTTACAAAGTTTGAGTCCTAACTCTTAAAATTGGTAGATGATTTGACAGGTCTAATTGCTGAGTCCATTGAATGATACATGTATATATTCAGAAGAACATGTCCCACCCCAATAACAAGCAAGTGACCACTATAAAATTTTGCATAGCTGCCCATAGTTGACAATTACAGAAAAGTTACCACAATGTCACCACAAAACACAAATGCTTCAGTGGAATTCCATTCATACACGTTGCTCATTCATTGTCATTGGGAGGCTAGATGTTCTCTGCAAGTGAAGTCCACAAGCTTTAAACCAAATCATTTTTTTATGACTGGATATTGATTTCCTTATCTTAACTGGGGGAGTTCCCCTTGTTTACATTTTTGAAATTTTGTTGAAAATTGAATGAATCTGTTGATTAGCAATAATGAATAATTATTATAATAATGATTAACAATAATTACACAGATGCTTTGGGCTATTTTACCATAATAGACCTGGATCACATATGACCCTAATCCTGTTACCTAAATTGATAACAATTTTTGTTAAATTCTGCTAAACACTAACATTTTATAAAATTAATATTTGTCCTGCATGCACGATTGCTGTATTTTTTTTTTACTTTTCTGTCCTGCAGCCTCACCTGAATCCTCATGCTTTTTCCTCTGCTATTCCTATTGCACCTTCTCAGATAACTCTACTGGGCGTAACTCTGTTTCAAATCCCAGAATTCTTCCTCCTTCAGCTGACAACACTGAGCCTTTTAACCCTGCTAGGTCTTCTAATCAAACTGGTAAGAGGAAAAGCCAGATGATTTGATTTTATATGGAGTATACGATAAACACTGGGCAAAAATTATTTTTGAGGTAATAAGGAAAGATGAAATCCAGAAGATACTTGCAGATGTTGATGATTATTGTTTCAGTTACAATAACCACGTACCAAAAGGTTACCTAAATCAAAATACAAGTTTTTTTTAGAAAGGATGGTTGTGTAAAGTTATTGCTATTAATGAAAAAGAAAGTGTTCATTATATAGGTTGACCAAAGGTTATTGCATCTTGTTACAGAGCTATTGTTAAACTACCACAGTACTTTGTACATTCAGTATCAGTGTTCATTTTCCATTATTCTATCTTTCAGTCCACTTTTTGCCATTTCTTCCTCTCTCTGTCTGGTCAGCATCTTTATATTCCATTTTGATTTTCACCACATGACCACTCCCTCTACTCAATTAAAGATTCCATTGCTAGTGGTGTGAGTGTACTTGGGGAAACCAATCACAAAATCCAGCCATATGTTGCACTGAAATAATTAGTAAAGTTTTTAATATTTTTTACTTTTCCAGGTGATCACTCAAAGAACCGCAGTGGGAGTTCAGAGAACGGTCTTCCTGGGTTAGCTAGATCTTTACTCCTTGTGGATCAGCTTATAGACCTTTAATGACACTCCCAATAAACTATCTGCATTTAAATGATCTGAACCCTGCAGTAGAAACCTCAATCCAAAGAAAGCATGGCAAAATCAGTAGCGTTATCTCCGTTGAGAGCAACGCCAACCAAGACATGATTGTAACAAGATGCAATGGAGATGCTACTAAAAGTAAAAGACTGTTCCATCAAGGCTTTCCTTAATCTTCCACCTGCCTGTGCGCCTTTAATATGCATATACTAGAAAACAGCTTGGACATTCTTCCAATTTTCAAAACCTGCTGAAATCCTCTTGTGTTGAAATGCTACCCTGAAGGACCTTGGCTCGATATACCTCAGCATTTTTGAACTTTGTATGTTATAATTACATTGCTGCAGTGCTCTTTACTTTTGCAGAATGATCAACTGATTTGGAAATGAGCTTTAAATTTCTTTTTGGTTTGTAGCTTTAGAACAATTAATACTGCTTGGATTCTACTACTGAGAGCTGTAGTGGCATTGGCATCTGATGTGTTATGCCATGTTACAATTACTTGGCTGATGTGGAAACCTGCTGCTTGCTTTGCAATGTAATGCTTGAATTGCTTTGCCTTAGTTTGCATTGAATAACTATGTTCTTGTTATTTGAGCATTTTTGATTTTATCTCTTTCTGTTAAGTTACTTGACTTTTATTTTTGCTGCTAAGAAAACAAATTATTTTTTTAAAACGTACAAATTGAATGTAGATACCAGGATTTAGCCAGTTCATTTTAATTCCCTTTAGTTATTTCTTAACTTGAGAGGCCTGTTTTCTGTGATGTGCAGGCACACGAGTGAACTGCCATACAACCACACAGGGCTAGGCAGCAGTAAGTATGAATGGTCAGCGTTTGATTAAAAAAAAATTGCCTTTTATTTGCAGTGAAACACTATTTTCTACAAAAGATATCTAACTATGGTGATCAGTTCATTTCTAAAATGTCTGTTTATATGCTCACGATTTCTAATTCTGCTTTTTTGAATTCTGTTTGTAGTCACATTAACGAAGGGCTTGGGTGTAACGAGACTGAATCTATTGTACAGTTGTTCAATGAGTAAATAAATAAAGGAAATTTCCCTTCAGCTTAATGTGTGGAATCTGGCTTACAATTTGGTCCATCCACTAGACTTAGAAGTGGTTCCATTTTACACTAACGTTTTTAATTAAATTAAAAAAAAATTAAATTAAAAAAAAAATCAACAATGATTCACATTTCATAATATCATAGCTGTAAACAAACACCAAAATAGAAGATTAGTCATCTAAATAACCAGGTTATGTGTATCCAGATCAGGTGGTGAGCTGCTTCATAATGTCATGGGTAACTTTACTAATTTAATATATACATAGCAAAAATAAAGTTACAAACCCTAAGCTACCCGTAAACATTTCCAACAGTGACGATAATGATGGAATATGTCTCTAATGCCTAATGTGAGGACTGTTAGTATGCATCTCTATGCGCAATGTTGACTATTTAATACATTGAATTTGTGTTGACAGGGATTTCAGAATATTAACCTGTGCACTATATTTTTCATTGTGTTTAAATCTTGCAGGTAATTGGCTTCCCTGTTTATCAAGCAGCCATTACTGGAATAGTTGTGTTGTTTCTCTAATTATTTTTAATGTCCCACCTAGTGTTGAATAACTGCAACCAATGAATGACTATAACATGATTATTTAAAAAATTGTAAATAAATTTAAACCGTTTCACGTTTACATTAAATTGTTTTCTGTTTTATTTTTGGATGCTACTGATGCCTGTTTAAAAATTTAGTTGTGGAATTTTGCTTTTTATACTTTGAATGCAAGTTATGCATCTTTAGTGAATTTGATTTTGGGAGTACAGAAACTATTCCTATTAGAATCAATCATTTTGGGAGTATTTTAGCTTTAATTCTTTTTTATGGGATTTGCTAATAAGGTCAACATTAATTGTCCTGAGCATATATGACACCAATGCTGGTGTGTGAGGAATTCCAGACTTTTGATCAAATAGCAACAAAGCATTGGCAACACAGTCCAATATGAATACTGTGCTTGGCAATATACAAATGTTCCAACATGCATTTAGTACCAAACAGTTTAACTGGGCTATTTTATTTCAGTACAAAAGACATTTGCTCTCTTGAAGAATCGGGTTACTGCTATTGTCATTCATTTATTTTGATTCCCAAAGAAAAAAATATTTAATTTGGAACTTTGTCAACTAAAGGAATGAAGTAGGATGAAAATTGCATTGATATTTTGGGAATGTAAAAATGGATCCAAATGCTGCCTTGTAGAAAGTTGTCTCACACAGAACTTGTGTTCACCATACAAAATCTCCCATGCCCCTTGTTAATAAGACGGCAGGATTGCATTCAGAGCATCACTCCTAAGCTGATCATTTATGTCAGGTAATGCAACTTCAAAATATACAATGTAACATCTTGACATTTTTTTTCAAAATGCACCAATTATATGGATCAATCCATATGTCGCATTCATTCGTTTAAAAAAAAAATCTAATTTGATTATTTCTGTATTCTGGAATTTCCAAGGAAGATTAAATTGAAATTAAAAAGACTGGTAAAGGCTCACATTGCCCAAAGCAGATGCTATCTACAATTAATTATGCCAAGCAGTCCCACAATCCACGAGAAAAAAGCTAACCTAGCAACTTGACCTGAAAATATTAAATTCAAATAGTACAAACTCCAGTGTATTTAATCAAGTGTGGTTGTTGTGCCTTTTTGAGTCAGCATTTTAATTTAGCTGTGTTGATGAGGCTTGAATTTTAAACTCCACTGGACAAAAGCATATCATTAAGTTTGCTGATTAGTGTGGCAGCAGAGCTATCCTTCAACATGTTAAAGTCAAGGCCTTGTTTACAACTTCTCACGGATCGGGATGTTAAATGTTACAACACAATTCAAGGGACAATGGAGTTATTGTAGCCAACATTTCCCCTGCAGTTACCAAAGACTTGATTGTTGTGCTGATCATTGAGGGTTCTTTCCTTGTGGGAAATTGCTGCTGTAATGATATTTATAGGCACTGTACTTAAATGTAACTTATTGAACACTACTTTCTAAAGGATTTAAATTTCTGTCAAACGTCCAAGAAATGGTAATGTTCAAACTATTTTTATGCCACTACTTTAATTGATCTTTCATCGCAATGATTATCATTTAACATTGAATCACTGCGGCACCAGTAATGGGATGGCCCAGACTGATTGTATGGCAGTGGATGAGCTGCTAACCATGTGGGATGCTTTGCCCTAGATAGTGGATACTGGAGTTATTTGGGCACAGATCCAGGGAAGTGGAGAGTATTCCATTACAGCTCTACCTTGTGCTTGTAGATGGTGGAAAAGGTTTGGTTACAATACAATAGAACTTTATATATCCCAGGAAGGAAATTAATTTGCCAACAGTCATAAAACAAACACAAAATACTTGTAATTAAAGTGATAGTGGAAAGGCTTTGGGGATGTGCAGGGAGGGGTGTCTCAGTCTACACCATGACAGAAGGGGGAGGAGTTGTAAAGTTTGATAGCCACAGGGAAGAAGGGTTTCCTGTGGCATTCTGACCTGCATCTTGGTTAGCTGAAAGGTAAGCATGACTTTTCTATTGCCCCTCTGAATGTTCATGGTGAGGGATTAGGTGGCAGTTTACAAATACACAGGACACGATGTAAAAAGTCCAAAGTGCCAAACATCAACTTACTCCCGATGGTGATGGGAGCCTTCTGCACTCACCTATGCTCCTGCGATGTTGAGAAAGGCTAGGCAGCCACGTCATTGGGGTTATCAAGTGGGCACCTACTTTCATCGACGTTTCACTAATTGAACCCACGACGTCTCCAGTAGGCTCAGCGGTGCATTCTAGCATCCCAGAACCACCCCCCTCTGCATCTGTCTAGTCGGTTATTTGGGAGACCAAATGGGGTCTTTCCTCTTCAGCCAGAGCCACTGGCTACTCCGCTGTGAATGTTACTTGCTCTCAGTCAATGCCTGAGTATTTAGTTTTTTTCTATTTTCAATTTCTAGGTCAATGCATGAAGCTATTGTTGCTTTGTTTGCTGAATAGTGAAGGAAATTAAACTATTCTAATGTATGCAATTTTGAACATCTACAATTTTTTTCCCTTTCCAAGTCAACTCTTAATCAGTGTACTTCTCCCAATTTTTTTTGATGTTTTCAGGCTGTGGCAATATAGTCTCAGTGAAGCATGCAAATCAGAACATTCCACCGGTTGTGGGAGATATGGCAGAGGATAGAACTGAACTGAGTTGTGGTGAAATGGTGCACTTTATAGGACGCTGTTTATCAGCATCACTTACTGAGGAACATTCAAGTGATTTCACTTCATCTCCAGGCACTTTTCACAGCAGTGACGAGGAAGATAAATCTAATGAGATAAGCCAATTTGAAGGTTGTGAAAAAGCCACTGCTGCATTAACTGACTTTCAGCTGGATCCTGATCTAAACCTAAACACTTGTGATCTACACGTGCTTAGGTGGCAAGGAGAGAATACCACCCAGGTGCTTTCTGTAGGTGATCACACATTGTGTAAAATGCAATTATCTGATTCTACTTCCAACATTGAAGATTTACAGAATTCCACCACAGATTTGGAAACAAAGACGTGGCCTTTTAACGCAGCCGATTCACCTGCTGAAACATATAATGGAGCTGGTAACCAGGAAACGGATGTATTTAAAAATGCCCCATTTGCACTTAAGATAGATTATGATACTGATCTTCAGATTGTTATAAATAAATACACCATCGGCTCAGCTTGAACCTAGGCAACCCACTAATTTGGAACAAACGGATGTATCCAGCCACATTTTGTTTGAAGAGGTTTCAGTTGAAAATACAAGGTCCTCTGTTGCAACCTGCCACTTGAAATCGACCAAAACAACTAGCTCAAGGGAATGTGCGCAGTCAACTGGAAGTGGACTGACTTCTGATACAAGCAAAGCAGGACAGAAAGGGGATCAGAAAGAACTATCAGAGGAGTACAGCTCCAAGGATGCTTGTCATTTAACGAATCATAAAACTGAATTATTTTCAGAAGCTTCTGTGTTAAATCCTTTTAATCAATATTACTATTCTGAATACTTGGGGTGCAATAGCGAAGTGCATTCAGACAAACAAAATTGGATCTTGGGACAGCTGCAATCTGGTGGCCTGTCTCATGAGAAGCGCTTTGCACATTCAAGTTCACCACCACACACTGATGATGATCCATTTTCTGCAGCACCTTTCCCAAAGAAGGGATTATAGAACATTCAAACATGTCCCAAAAAGGAAAAATGGCAGTGCCCATCTGACATTGTACTTTGACTGAACCTAGGAATAAGGATAAGTGCGCCTGTTATTTATCGAGTATAGAACAGTGATTTAAAGAATTATTCGGCAGGTTCAGATATGTACGTTTCTTAACAATTCCATTGTTATCTGACAATCATAAACATCATCAGCCCCGCTTCTCTGCCTCTACCTCATGCTGTCCGCTTAAACTTCACATTCCTGCCATGTCCAGATGCAACTCTTTCATTGTTGTGATTGCTGCATTATTACTGTTTCATCTCCAACTCATTAAATCTCAGATCTGTCAACCTCTACATTCTTTAAGCATTAATGGCCCTTTTTACCCTGTACTGATGTGCATGGCCTTTGCTCACCACAATGCCTCACTAAGCATACCTAGCCTATCTATCACCATTTCTAATAATGACCACATCATGGGAATTAAAATGTGACATATGTAAAGATCAGCCATTGGTTATGGTAAGTAAAAGCAAAACTACTAATTAGTGTAGTTATTGGGGCTACTATTACATTAAATATTGCACTACAACTGTGGCTCCCTATTAGTTGTGCTATATCATCTGATTGGTAGGAAAATGTTGATCCATAAACTATCTGCATTTTTGCTGTGCTGGCATTTCACATTTGTGTGTCAATACTGTTTTACATAGAGCAATTTAAGAATTAAAGCTGATTTGCTGTTGTCATAGCTATGTTGAATGAATATGTATTTTAGTGGAATGCAAGTTTCCAAATTAAATCTGAACTTGAACATTTGATTGATCACTACTGTGGTGAATATGGTTAGTTGTCCATGCTAAATTAATTGAAGTCTGAAGATTCGATAATGGTAAACATTCGAAAATGTGTTCGTGCAAAGCATAGGATAAATAATTACACATTTACCACACAACAGCAGATACGAAAGATAACATCAAATGGTTTTTATTAAAGATGCAACATTCAGGAGTATAAACATTTTCAAAACAATGTTCTTTTATCAAAAACCAAAATGCTTTGTATAGCAAACAAAAAATGGTCATATTAGCAAATACCCTATGAAACGAAGAAAAATGACTAACAGAACAATTGCAATAGCTGAATATGTTTGGCACTAGTAACACTGCAATACAACACAAATGACGGGGCACAACTATCTCAACACTTTTGATGTCAAAACTTCAGTATGACGAGAAAAGTATACAAGATATGTTCTTTATGAAGAAAAAAAAAATTTGCAGAAAGGGATGATGTGCCTTCTGTAGGAACATTGACAATCAACTTACCAACCACTTAGACCAGTTCAGAGGAAAAACTAAAATTCAGGCACAATACTACAAACATCAAAATGATCTTGACTGCAGTGACAAAATGGGTGTGCTGAACTAGAGTTTTGACCATTACAACTGCACAACCACTACTGCACGAATCCTCAAATCAATAATTCATGGTCAGCTATATGCAACAAATCTAAAAAGAGCTTCATCACATTTCAAAGATTTTTTTTTTTCTTAATTTATTTCTGTAAAAAACAATTTTTGCATAGCGTTAGATTTAAACTGCACTTTTACAGTAAATTGGCACAATAATGTAATGAAAAATGATGGAGCAAACTGTTAATCATTGAAGTGCTCTGTCCTGCCCTAGAACCGTATCACTGAGAAAATTCAGTCATACATTGCACAAGACCAATGCATTGAGTTTCAAGATGTACAAGTACATTCCTATTTTATATTATTCTAATAAAATTAACATAATTTGCACTTCTATATCAAGGGACTAAAACATGTCCTAAGCTTTGTAGCAATCATTTAGCAATTTAAGCTTCTTGTTCACTTGCTCTTAATCTGCATGGGAAAATGTGTTCTGTATATTAAATTAAAGTGTATGATACTTACCACATGTTGTCCAGGACAATATTTCAGAAAACTGCACAACATCAATGTTGTTAGATGTAGATTATCTAAAGATTGACATGAGATTTCCCCATTTAAAAAAATAAAGTTTACTAGTTTTCCCCCCCTCTTCTCCCTAAAATTTGTTACACATTATTTTGTAAACACTTTTTAAGTTATGGTCTTCTGATTTAAACATCCAGTGTACATTGTTTTCAAAATTAGTTGATTACCTCACAACAAACCAGGTTTAATTATTTAAACTTGTAATCATGGGTTAAATATCAGGAAAATATTATTTGGGAGGGCCATGGGTTAGGCATTGTAAACTTGTTATTTTTCATGCAATACAATTGCTTTTGTCCTGGTTATATTAAATTTGCAGCATACATGTTACAGTACATATTAAATCATTTCTATAAAATGTGAACTAACTGACAAAGCAGGCATTATACTGCAAAGACATTGGAATAAATACATTTTGTATTTTACAAACACATGCATTGACTTTGTTAAAAGGCATTTTAACACAGCTGCCTTTACAGCACCTTGAGTTTGTGATACTGGCACAATCCAAATGTTAGAAAAGTGGCCAACAATTTGGCTCATTAGAAAGGCTTCTTCATGCAACAATAAGTCTGAGGAATCGTTGAGTAGGCAGCACGGTACCAGACTTTACCACAGTACAAATCTTCAAACCGACAGCACATGACTGAGACACATTCAGTTTTAAGTAAATTAGGAGGCAATCATGCAGTTGATTAGAAGACTCGGCTGTTAATTAGCCAAATTGTTGCTTTTTTTTTTGAAACAGGGAAGCAGTCCTCTTCAGGCAATGCTGGAAAACTTCTAAATTAAAGTTTACTTTATTTTTAGACATGGCTGCTCATGTCTATAATGCATTATATGCACAGCAGTCTGATGCCACCAATAGAACATTAAAACTACCAAGAAATGCCACCACTGGTGACTACAGCCAAAGTAATTCAAGTATCCACCTAGAAAACAAGAACCCTTATTAGAATGCAACAATGAAAAGAAAAGGTCTAACCCACTTTTGATATCAAAGTAGTCAATGCTTTTTTAGTTTCAAAGATAAATACACCCTTGTAATATTGTTGCTCTGAGTAAATTATCATTAAATTCAACAATATTTCTCCTCATAATATTCAAAATAAATCCTAACTACAACCCAAATTCATGGCTACTGTTTGTGTTAAGTTTGCATTTTTCTGTGACTGAGTTTCCATCAGGTGCGCTGCCTTTCCCCCACATCCCAAACGTGTGATTGGCCACTGAATATCACCCTTAGTTTGGTGGGTGGCAAGTGAATTCAAGAGTTAAACATGCAAGAAAGAGTAGGTTAAAGGGAAAAAAGTGGGTGAAGGAGTCTAATGCAAGAGTTTTGAGTTGACTAAACCTTGGTGCAATGAATGGCTCCAAATCTTGAATTAATGTAGAAAAGGGCAGCCTCTCATAGCCACCATAATTGAGGGCAGCTTTTACTACAGATTTTATTCATCCTTTTGATTTAAACTCCCTAGATCAATAGTCTATGGACATAGTACTAATCCGGTAACGGCACTGTTCCTCTACCAAGCTTGGAAACATTTCTTTCCCAGATGTAAACACTGAACAATTTTGGAAATATATTCTCTCTCGCAAATTTCTCTTGTTCAAGAAAGTCCCCCAATGTTTTAATCTCGATTGGTATCCAGCTACATATTTAAAATGTACATCTAATTATTACTGTCCTTCATAGAACAGCATGCTTAAAACTATACCAGGCCACTTTACTCATGTTGTAGCGTAACCATTGCTTTGCACTAAATTTCCAGCTGTGCTCAAAGGCTTTACATAAAATTAAAAGACTACCCCAGTTAGAATTTTACTCACATACACTCATACTTGACATTAATTAGATATTTGTCATGTCTCCTTTCTTGCCATTCAGTCTGTTGACTGACCAATTCGGCATATCTTATATTCATCCACCAAAATACATCTTGCTTCAACTTCCCCATTCTACTCTCCTGTCTAAATCTCCAACATTTGGCAATCTCCCCACAACTGTACAAGAACATTTAACTTAATTCGACTGCTCTGCTTCACCATCTCATCCCTACACCTCTCGATTTCCCTGGAAACCCAAACCTCTCACAGCCTACAATATACTCAACAATTGAGCAGCTATTACTACTCAAGGTAGACAAACTGCAGATGCTGGGTTTAAATTTCTGTCAATTCTCAATCTGACCTGTCTTTACCCTGTCCAACAAATCCAAGTGCAAGCTCATGGAACAGCATTTAATTTTATCTGTGGACATACTATAACTCTCAAGTCAATAACAATTTCAACTAACTAGCTGACATTTTGTCTCCATAGATTTTGCTGGATATCTCAGCTTCAACTTATTCTTTTGCTTGTATTTAAAGTAATGGTTAGCTTGACAACTTGACAAATCTACAGTGTCTCACAGACACCTTAGCCATTCTCTCCATCCCTCTCCTTGTAGTTTAAAACATGTTGTTTTCCCACCTTTCCACCATTGATGAAGGGCCACTGACATGAAATATTAAATTTGTTTCTCTCTCCATGGACCTGTTGAGACTACAGCTGAATTATGTATGTCAGTCTTGCTCTCTCTGGGTGGCGTAAGCACTGGCTGCCTCACCAACAGTCTGTCTGTCTGTCCCTTCCTTCTTTGTTGTTTTCTTAGTATAGGTTAAATGTATGTTTTAGTGTTCTTTAGCTTTTTTAAAATCTCTTACCTCGACGGAGATGCGATCCTTTTCCTGTATCGTATCTCCGTCCACACTGCGGCCTAACATCGAGGAGTTGACGGCCTCTGCTGGAGACCGACTTTAGGAGATCCAACCACGGGAGCCTGCGGACTTACCACCGTGGAGCTTGTGGTCCATAGTTTAGAGACCAACTTCGGGAGCTCCAATCGCCCCGACCGTGGGAGAATAAAGATGAAGAAGATTGTAGTTTATTGCCTTCCATCACAGTGAGGAATGTGGGGAATACGCCTGGATGTTTATGTTAACTTTTATATAGTTCTGTGTTTAGTTGCTTTTTCTTTTAGAATGGCTGTATGGTAATTCGAGTTTCACTGTGCCTTAATTGGTACATGTGACAATAAACTGACCTTTGAACCTTTTTTTAAGGAAAGAATTGCAGTGACCTCTTCAGTTCTTCCAACATTTTCTGTCATTGTAAATGCCTAATCTCTTATCCTAAAATCTAGGAGACTGTCTAAGGAGCATTTATCTTAGGACATAGTCTTGTACCGTCACTGCACTGTCTCCAGACAAAGCAATTATTTCCTAAAGAGAGCAAAACTGACACACATAATTCAGCTGTAGTCTCAGCCGAACCCTGTACAACAGCAATGACATCCTTACTCCTGTACTTGTGATGAAGGCCAACCACATCATTCAGGTTTCTCACTGTGCCTGTATACCAACTTCTTGTATTATGATAACAATTTGTGACCTTTTGCACTGGCCCAGTATCATACCTCATTCCGACTGTCTAACAGAATCTAATGATTACTTTCTACAGGAATATAAAAACTGATAAAATCAGTGCAGAAGAGCTAAAATATTAATGGAACCTTTTTTTTGTTTCACCAGCCAGATGATGGAAGACAATCAGCCAGTCACAGTGGGCATAACTAGGAGTTTCAGTTTTTAAAATATTCTTACAGTTTATTAATATTGGAAGAGTTTGGCAAAAGTCCGACATAAAGCTTTAATTTCAGGCTGTGTGCTACTGGCAAGGACAACATTCATCTCTCCTAGTGAGGAAATGGAGAGGGTGGGTGAAAGAAGAGAGAGCACAAGCAGTAGTGAGGCATCAATGGGACAGCTTGAATCAGGGTGTGCAAAAGGGAAAGCAAATGGGACAGAATGGATGAGAATAAAAGAAAAACAGAAAAAGAAAAAAAATAGGTTGGGGGAAAAGAGGAATAAAATCACCTTGCATGATCTTAAAGTACACTGCAGTTAATTCAGCACTTCTGAATTATGGTCACTATTTTAGTCAACGCATACATTCCCAGGAAGGGGAATATGTTTTGATGCTTATTTATGTAAAATATGGCACAATTATATGTATTTGGTTTTAAAAAGTAGAATCATTATATGGTGTATAAATAAATCTTTCCAATATAGTCTGTCTTAATTTGCTTTCAATGGAAACAGATAATAGTTCAAGCATTAAGTTAACTTTGCAGCAGGCGAGGCAGGCAGTGAATTCTCTGGTGCCTCCCAGCCAGCACTATTCACTAGAAGTACCATGGCACAGTCAACTAGTACTGTGGTGCAAAACTGCTGAACAGGCACGGAAAATGACACCATTTCCATTGAACAACCAACGCAAGAGATCGCGTGCCAAAGGCAGCCTGTTGGAGGAGAGACTGTGGGTAGACAAAAGTGCTGGAGAAACTCAGCGGGTGCAGCAGCATCTATGGAGCGAAGGAAATAGGCAACATTTCGTGCCAAAACCTTTCTTCAGCACTGTTCACTAGGGACCATTCCTGGAATACAGACTATCTTTATACAAAGTAATGATGATCTAGGCTGTACTCTTGAGTACAAATAAATTTTAATTGGGCATGAAGGCGCAGAAGATGGAAAGGGAATGTAAAAAAACATTGTGCACAAGGAGATACATGGGTTCTGTGGTCAGGATTCAAGTTGTATTTGCAGTGATCCAGTCATTATGGAGTAACAATGTAATAGAAAGATGCCAAGGGAGCTGCAGTGGTAAATAATTACACGGGTACGTTCTAATCCTAGTTTCACAATCATATGATTTCAATAAAAATATATAATTTTTGTTAATAAATTTCAATATTTATTTTGCCCAAGAACTAAGTGTTGATATATTCATTATGTGAACACAAGGCAGTCTGTGTCTGGGGAAAACAACTTGCATCTATATACTATCTTTACCAAATGAAAATGTCACATCTGGACTATCACCAAAAATGATCAGCAGTGTGCCAGCAACCTGTGGCATCACACACAGCCATGTATAGTGTGCAAAGGAGATAATACAAAATATAATAATGGAAAATTAAACCAGTGTACCTTCAACAGCAATCTCTAAACACCTCAACCAATTCTCAGAAAAATGCTAGGAGCTAGAAAAGAAGTTTATTGGAGACAGATAATGAATACAGTTGTTGTGGGAAGAAGATAAATAGAAGTGAGAGGGAAGGGGAGGGATGAAAAGGAAATAAAGTAGAGATAGAGAGCACGAGAGGATGGGAGAGAGAGAGAGAGAGAGATAGACAAAATACTTACCAGGAAAGTACCTCTCGGGTACTTTACTGTAATAAAACAGAAATGCCAAACTTGCTAGAAGATACATAATACACACTCTTGGAGCAAACACCTAGGAAAAAAAGTAAATTCACGAAGATGTGTAAATATTTATGATGACTGGATAAACTTAACATTCAATCAACATTTGAATATCATGGTTTTAACCAGGGTCAACATATTTGAGATCCAGCACGTCAGTAATAAAACCCCTGCCCTTGAGCACATTCGATCCACAATGAATAAATGAGTGACACCAAATACCACTATTTCCCATCTGGTGACTAAAACTGATGTACAAAACACGACATGGAAGCTGAGTTTCTCCACTGACCCATCTGAATTGGCTGTAACTACATTTAAAATACATTTAGTAAATTAAGCTTTGAAAATGCTTAACAGCACTTAATTAGTAATTCTCAAAATAATCCTTTATTGTTTTGAAATGTTTTAAAATTTCTGAAAGAAAGAGTGGAAGATGAATTAATACTGACCTATTAGTAAATGATTGGTTGTCACAATAACTTCATCATTTTAGATGCCCATGCATCACAAGTCTTGATTACCCCTCAAACATTTCACTGCTCTGAGGATCAACCTGTCCCTTTGTTGAGGTGCCACCAACTAATCAAAACTGTTATCAAATAAACTCCCACATCAAATGAGATTTGGCACTTTTTTTTGCATCGAGGATGGATTATTTATTAAGGACTATCTTAACAGGCAGCTCATCTACAACCGCTGCTTCATGCCATCTCCTGGCAGCTGCCATCCCCAAGCACATACCTTCCCGACTTGGAAATATATCACCTTTCTTCACCAACAAAGGATCAAAGCCCTGGAGCACTCTCTCTAACAGCATTGTGGTACATCCACACCTGCGAGACTGCAGCGCTTCAAGGTTGTAACACCACCACCTCCTCAAAAGCAATTAGGGATGAGCAATTAAATGCTGGGGCTGCCTGCAAAGCCCACATCCCTTCAATGAGAAATCAGCTATTATCAGCATCATATTGCTTCATGCAAACCGTACTAAGCATGAAGATATTACATTTAATGGGGAAAACCCTGTGTATGCGCACATCGGATTAGCTTGGCTGGAGGCACAGCACTGCAACTGGGGACGTGGAGATTTTACCTCTGTTTTTCTGTTGTTTGTTTCACAGAGAAAGAGTGGCTTGTGTGATGGCAGGAGTCTCAGAAGAGAGTTGAGATATACTACTCTGCGATATTCTAGAAAGTGGCCTTTATTTGCTCTCAAACAAAGAACAGTAACGTTTAGTTGGTAACACTTAAGTAAGTTTAGCGCCAAGCCTCAAACTGCTATTCATGAGCATACAACTGGTGGCAGGTTGTCTTCGTAAATCCTGAGCTTAATTACTGCTTTTGGTTAATTTCGATTCATGACAAAAAAAAAAAAACTTTGTTTCCAAATCTGTGACTTTTTAATTATTTTAGATTCCAATTTCAACCAAACCTAAACAAATTGACAAATTTATACACAATGCAGAATGTACTTTCCAGCAGGGGCATAAAATAGTGATCCTGAGACCAGTGAGAAATGAGACAACTCGAAACAGAACAATCCTCCTCTGTAATCTTTTGGGAATGGCTTGGATTTGGCAGTTGCCCATGCAGAAAGAAAGATGTGCACTAAGATCTAGAGTTTAAGAAGGAACTGCAGGCTGGAAAATTGAAGGTAGACAAAAATGCTGGAGAAACTCAGCGGGTGAGGCAGCATCTATGGAGCGAAGGAAATAGGCGACGTTTCGGGTCGAGACCCAAAACATCGCCTATTTCCTTCGCTCCATAGATGCTGCCTCACCCACTGAGTTTCTCCAGCATTTTTGCCCACTAAGATCTAGAGATCGCTCTAGGGGTTAAGTTCCTTTTTTCTAACATCAATTACATTTTTTCACCTGATCACATGCATCTACAACAGTAATGTCTTCAGGAGGGCTCAGAAACCAATCACACTATAGAAAAATTATCCTTGACCACAAGAGGTATTCCTCTAATGTTCAGCTAAGTTTGTTAAGTATTTTATAGAGAATGATGTTAATGCTGAGGCATTTGCTTAAATATAGCAGAAAGTGGAATATGAATGTTAAAAGCAAAATTTCATTATTTTGGAAATTATTCACAAAGATTTAAACTTTACAAGTTAAATTGCTTTTTAAAAAGTGCTGGAGAGATATTTGACATGGATTATACTATGCGATTAAAAAAGTTACAAGCAATTGAACAAAACTCAACTTTTAGCACTGTTTTTCTTAAGAGTGAAAATATTGCACAAAAAGTCCACATTTTTGTTAATTCCATGAATTGAATCTTCTGCAGTTGTACGGAGCTCTAGTGAGACCACACCTGGAGTATTGTGTGCAGTTGTGGTCAAAACTAATTTGAGCACGGTCATTCTTGCTATTGAGTGAAATAGCGTAGGTTTACAAGTCCGCATTTTTGTTAATTCCATGAATTGAATCTTCTGCAGTTGTACGGAGCTCTAGTGAGACCACACCTGGAGTATTGTGTGCAGTTGTGGTCCCCCAGCTGGGCATTGTGATGCTTGCTAGCACAAACATTTGGGTCTTGTACATATAGAGTTTAGAAAGTAGGTTTAATCTCAATTCCCGGGATATAGGATTGTTAATATGCTTGGACACTTTGGAGCAGCTGGGCTTGTACACGATGTTGGAGTCCAGAACCATGAGAGGCCAATCTCATTAAAAATATAAGATTGTTAGAAGGGCTTGGGAAACACTTTAGAGGCACAGACAGTCCCGAGTGTTGTGGAATTCTCTGCCTCAGGGCCACAGAGGCAGGTTCTCTGCAATGCTTTCAAGAGAGAGGAGACAGGAAACAATTTTTCAGTCACAGAGAGTGGCGGAGAAGTGGAATTCTCTGCCGGGGAGGGCAGTGGAGATGGTTCTCTGGATGCTTTCAAGAGAGTGCTGATAGGGCTTTAAAAATGGCCTACTCCTGGGGAGATGGTCAGGAACGGGGAACTGATTGGGGATGATCAGCCATGATCACATTGAATGGCGGTGCTGGCTTGAAAGGCCAAATGGCCTACTCCTGCACCTATGGTCTATTGAATCAGATTTCAACCTATAGCGGCTTAAAATCATCCTCTATTTGAGCAGGGTAACACACAAACAGCAACTTCTGAAATACAGCTGTTAACAATGCAGATGTTGCTGTCAATTTTGCAGTGGAACGTAGCAAATGCCGACAGTTTCATTATCACTATAACTGCAAAATCTGGAGGCCTAGCATAAAACCGCAGTGCCCAGAGCAACAGCAGTTGGAACTGCTGTGGAGTCTTTCCTACCTTGACAACAGGCTCCCCTATACCGCCGTTCTGAAATATCCAGTGAACTGTGGGGATTACTCCATAGGCAGCGATGAAACAGAAGAGCAGAATGCGTAGCTTGTGGCAATGTTGAGAGGCGTACTGTGGATGGATTTGCGTGAGGAACATCACAATTATCATGGCCAGCACAGTTATCAGGTACACTTGTCTCCAGTACTGCTTTGAGAAGGCAAGAAAAGGCATATAATTACAGAGCCAGAGGGCGGCTCTCATTTCAAAAATTCTCTGTGGTAGACAAAAATGCTGGAGAAACTCAGCGGGTGAGGCAGCATATATGGAGCGAAGGAATAGGCGACGTTTCGGGTCGAGACCCTTCTTCAGACTGAAGAAGGGTCTCAACCCAAAACGTCATCCATTCCTTCACTCCAAGGATGCTGCCTCACCCGCTGAGTTTCTCCAGCATTTTGTCTACCTTCGATTTTTCCAGCATCTGCAGCTCTTTCTTAAAATACTCCATAGTCATTTGTGTGTGACAATTTCTAAAATGTTCTTTATACACCACTAACTTCTCTACCTGGCATTAGATGCTCAAAAAAACTAAACATATTAAGCTCATGCTTAATAACACATTAACATCACAGTAACTATACAATTACAAAGCAGAATCTGAGCAAAACCCCTTTTAGCTGTGACAGAAATGTAACCAATGTTTTATAGATCCTGCACTCAAAATTACTTTGGTTGATTCCCTGTTTGATGAGTTTTAAGTACAATTACGTTTGCATTCTGAACATTATCGTCAGTTGATGTACATCTAGTCATTGGCCAACTCTGGATCAATTATCTGTTCAATACCAACCTTCTTTGGTCAAACAATTCAGAAACATCTGCAAATTTTAGTTTTAAAAGGGTTGATTTTAAATAGTTAATTTATTGTTAGCACCGGTTAATATTAATGAGTATGTGTATTTATAATAATTTGAAATGCTGCATTTTATTTCCCTTTTTTCCCTTTATTCCAGTTATTAATCTGATGTTAAAATATTTTATTCACTCTATACAGGGTCATTGGATTCAATTTTGAATTAACTTCACCAAACTAATTTATTCAAGCTCATCGCCCTTCACACTGAGGGGGAATATTTTGAGGCAGAATAATGACACTACCTTTCCATAAACTATAAGGTCGTTTCCATCATGCTAATTATCTACATGTGATCATTTCTAGTGATCATATGCAGAGAACATTTACCTCATTGGTCTGAGATGGATTTGAATTAAGGTCCAAATGGTGAGAAATCTGTATACCATTTAGTTTTTTAGTTTTAGAGATACAGCGTGGAAACAGGCCCTTCGGCCCAACGAGTCCACACTGACCACCGATTCCCGTATATTATCACAAGCCTAGAACCTACTAGGGACAATTTTACATTTATACCAAGCCAAATAACCTACAAACCTGTACGTCTATGGAGTGTGGGAGGAAACTGAAGTACACAGAGGAAAAAACCCATGCAGGTCAGGGTGAGAACGTACAAACTATGTGTGGACATGCACCCGTAGTCAAGATCGAACCCGGGTCTCTGGCGCTGTAAGGCAGCAACTCTACCACTACTCCACCGTGCCACTCTTGTATAGAGACTTGCATATACTACATTATATACACTGTATTCCATATTATATCATTGGACATCCAAAGGTCTAATTTCACTCTATTCACATATCCCACTTGTTGCTGGACATTTATTTATAGTATATACTTTTTAAATACACCAACAATTACTTATGATTTACAAAGGACAATAAAAGACTTACCTCGGCACAATAAAAGGCATAAAAGACTCCTGGGACGTAGCATCCCAACATTCCTACTGAGACCCCAGCATAGTCAAGGGCAAGCCACTGCTGGCTGGTTTTCTCGGAGTGGTGGCAGCAGAAGAGGTGATAGCCCGCGGAGCAGAGCATGCAGAACTGTGGATGGAAGCAAACTCCTTAGAGTGATACACTGGTAAGTGTCACATGAGGTCATAAATTATAGAATTAGGTCAGAATTAGGCCATTCGGCCCATCATGTCTACTCCGCCATTGAATCATGCCTGATCGATCTCTCCCTCCTAACCCCATTCCCCTGCCTTCTCCCCTTAAACCCTGACACCCGCACTAATCCAGAATCTGTCTAGCTCTGCCTTAAAAATATTAATTGACCTGGTCCATAGCTATCTTTGCCACGGTGTTTCCAGTACTCATCTAAATGCTTCTGAAGTGCAGTGAGAGGAGTCTCCTCCACTGCCTTCTGTGGCAAAGAATTCCATAGATTCACCACCCTCTAACTAAAGAAATTCCAACTCGTCTCCTTCCCAAAGGAACGTCCTTTAATTCTGAGGCTAAGACCTCTAGTCCTAGACTCTCCCAACAGTGGAAACATCCTCTCCACATTTCACTATTCACCGAGTAAAACAGCCTGGAAACTGGGACCCTTTGACCTACGAGTCTGTCATCAATCTATCTATATACTACTACTATTTTTCAGCACCTGGTCCATAGCTATCTATGCCACGGTGTTTCCAGTGCTCATCTAAATGCTTCTGAAGTGAGAAAAGTCTCCTTCACCAACCTTCATTGTGCACATTCCAGATTTACAATCACCCTCTGCATATCCCTTCTCCAGTACCCACTAAATTACACCCTTACTTTAAATCCAAGCCTTCTTGTCATGGACACCTCCGTCAAGGGTTAAAACATGATAGTTATGATTGGCAAAACATAAATTATTACTGCATTATTCTGCTTCAAGGACCCATTTGTTAGTTAAGTAATCAACGAAAGGCGGAATGGCATGAAGGTGCTAGTCAACTATGTTTAGAGTCATTCCTGAGTTTGTTAGGTAGACACAAAATGCTGGTGTAACTCAGCGGGACAGGCAGCATCTCTGGATAGACCCTTCTTGTGTTTGTTACATTGTTTAATTCAATAAATGGAATCTCAATGCCACATAACATCTGTTTTATTGGACAAAGAATACAATTAAAAATAAATGTAAATAATTAGTTTAAAATGTTACTATGAATTTTGGGTCAGTCAGATGAAACCTTATCCACAAATACTACAATATTACCACTCCCAACTGATTTTGAACAAAATGAGGGCTAACTAAATCATAGCACAAATAAATGGACTACCATCTTTTTTTAACAAGTTGCAACTATTTAGGGTGACACGGTGGTGCAGCTGGTAGAGCTGCTGCCTCACGGTGCCAGAAATCCGGACTCGAACCTGACCTCGGGAGCTGTCTGTGAGGCGTTTGCATGTTCTCCTTGTGAGGCATGGGTTTCCTCTGGCTGTTCTGATTTTTCCCACATCTCAAAGACGTGCTGGTTTGTAGATAGGAAGGAACTGCAGATGCTGGTTTACACCGAAGATAGTCACAAAATGTTGGAGTAACTCAGCGGGACAGGCGGCATCTCTGGAGAGAAGTAATGGGTGACATTTTGGGTCCAGACCCTTCTTCTCATTAAGTCTGAAGAAGGGTCTCGACCCAAAGTGTCACCCATTCCTTCTACCCTGAGATGCTGCCTGTCCCGCTGAGTTCTGTCCCGCTGTCCAGCATTTTGTGCCTATCTTCTGGTTTGTAGGTTGATTGGTTTCTATAATTTGCCCCTAGTGTGTAGGGAGTGGACAGTGGGATAACATGCAACTAGTTTGAATGGGTCATCGATGGTCGATGCAGACTTGATCAGACAAAGGGCCTGTTTCCATGCTGTATCTCTAAACTATTGCTCGCACTAAAAAGCTTTATTCTTCCCTTTAGAAAATATATACTCATAGTTAATTTTTCCATCATATTTTCAGGCAATGGATTCCAGAAGTATCAAATTATTTAAAAAAAACTGCAACTGGTTCTTTGGCCAACGATCGCAAATACGTCTTTTGGTTACTGAGAGTTTTCTCCCCCATCCACTTTATCATGGTTTTGAATATCGCAACTAATTCTCCTCTCAAGTTACTCACTCCATGTTGAACAATCCTGACCTCTCCACTGAACTCTGTTCCTGTTATATATCAGCTGAATATATCTCCTCTATGCCTACACTTTTCCAAAGCCATGGTGGTTTCTGAATGGACATAAAGTCACAGTGTCTTACAACGTGGAAACTGGCTCCAATGCCCAATTTGCCCACATCGGCCAACATTAATCCCACCTGCCTGCGTTTGGCCCATATATGCCTCTAAACCTGTCCTAACCATGCACCTCTCTGAATGTTTCTTAAATGGTACGATTGTACCTGCCTCACCTACCTTCTCTGGCAGCTCATTCCATACACCTACCACCCTTTATGTGAAAAGGACCTTCCATAAGCTAGGATACTTACTGTCCAACTCACCTCCACCCCATTGTGGACATTGGACCCTATCTAGGCAAACTGATGTGCTGCAATGCTGAGTACTTTGTTCTGCACTCTGTACATTCCCCATTGCTAAACCCATTGTACTCAAGTTTAACTTGACTGTAGTTAAGTAGAGTATTATCCGATCTGCTTGATAAACATGCAAAATAAAGCTTTTCACCGTACCACAATGCACATTACAATAATAAATCTGAACCTTTTTTCTCTGGTGTCCAGAAATTGACACAAGATACAGAATTGTAGATCATAAGAATTGATGGTAAATTAGGGCAATAATAACATTCAGGAAATGCCCAGTGTCCGTGCTAACAAAGTGACCCATTTTCTGCATGCTGTCTGTATCCACTCAGCATGCTCAAGATCAGGGATACAGTGATGATACGGCACTGATGATGATTGGTGGGAAGATATATCATGGAAACAGGCCCTTCAGCCCATCGAGTCCATGCTGACAACTGATCACCCGTTCACAATGGTCCTAGGAGTAGGAAGGAACTGCAGATGCTGGTTTACACCAAAGATAGACACAAAATAGAAAACTTCAAACTCCAGTCTGAAGCAGGGTGATCGACCCAAATCATCACCTATTCCTTTTCTCCAGAGATGCTGCCTGACCCGCTGAGTTACTCCAGCATTTTGTGTCCCTCTTCACACTGGTTCTAGGTTCTCCCACGTTTACATCCACTCCTGACACACTAGAGGTCCTTAAGCTACAAACTCGCACGCCTTTGGGATGTGGGAGGAAACCAGAGCACCTGGAGAAACACACATGGTCACAGGGAGAACATGCTAACTCCACGCAGACATCCTCCGAGGTCAGGACCTAACCGGGGTCTCTCGCACTGTGAAAGAACAGCTCTACCAGCTGCACCACTGCGCCGGCTTCAAGTATACACTTGTAATTCTTGTCACTTTTTCCCTTCTCCCATCCAGCCTCCTTTCAACTTTTACCGTTTAAAAAAAAAAATAAAAGTGACTCACCTGGAAACAGAAGCCAAAAATAATAAAAACAACATAGTCATCCCTGGTGCTGTTTGACGATGGCAACAGGAAGCACGTATCATGTAGACCCATGAGGAAGAACAACAGGAACCCCAGCAAGTGGCTCCATATATTCACACTCTCGTTGGACAAAACAAAGAGGCTATTTTCAAAAGGATCGAAAACACAATAATGTCAGTGAAATACACACTTGTAACATTCGAATGTTGCAAAAATCAGATTAGATAAATGCATTTTGTGGTCAGGAGAGATACTTTGTATTCAAACTTCCCACATTCTCAAATAAAGGACATTTAGGAGAACAAATAATTATTACAATTCCCTTCTAGTGATACGAAATGTTGAAAATTCCAGCAAACTACTTGCACAGGGGGGGGGGGGGGGGGGGGGGGGGGGGGGGGGGGGGGGGGGGGGAGAGAACATACATGGTTGAGGGCTGGGCTTGGTTTCATAGCCATGACTAGTCATAGAGTGATACTGTGTGGAAACAGGCCCTTCGGCCCAATTCACCCACACCGGCCAACAATGTCCCAGCTACCCTAGTCCCACTTGCCTGCGCTTGGCCCATAACCCTCCAAACCTGTCCTATCCATGTATTTGTCCAACTGTTTCATAAACGATGGGAGAATCCCAGCCTCAACTACCTCCTCTGGCAGCTTGTTCCATGCACCCACTACCCTGTGTGAAAAAGTTACCCCTCGGATTCCTATTAAATCCTTTCCCCTTCACCTTGTACCTATGTCCTCTGGTCCTCGATATCCCCTACTCTGGGTAAAAGACTCTGTGCATCTACCCGATCTATTCCTCTCATGATCTTGTACACCTCCATAAGATATGACCTCATCCTCCTACGCTACATGAAATAGAGACCCAGCCTACTCAACCTCTCCCTATAGCTCACACCCTCTATTCCTGGCAACATCCTGGTAAATCTTTTCTGAACCCTTTCAAGCTTGACTATATCTTTCCTATAACATGGTGCCCAGAACGGAACACAATATTCTAAATGCGGTCTCACTAACGACTATGATCGTGCTTCTTCGCCACAGCCAAGATTCGCCACTGAGAGGCAGCAGATAAAACATATGTTGTTATGTTGAAACAATGAAGATTTGTATCACGAGACACAAAGTACTGCAGACACTGGAATCTGGAGCAAAACACAAAGAGCTGCGAGAACTCAATGGGTAAGGCGCAGCATCTGTTCCTTCTTTAGATTTTAATTACTACCTGCTCCTTCCCTGTTTAAGAGCTATCATTGGAAAAGCATTAACTGGTCTTTAAAAAAGTGGCAGCAAATTATAATAAAGAATGACAATGTTCTAAAAATCCACCAGCTGAATACGAATCAGTTTTGTCTAGGATTTGCAAAGAATGTACCACCTACGAAATAACTCAAGCAGGCTGGTAATCCATCCTCCCACGTAAAATATATTTCAACTCGCAGGTGTGTGTCATCTACAAGATGCACTGCAGGGTCTTGCCGAGGGTATTCCAACAGTGGCTCCCAAACCCATGAACTTGGAGGATCAGGGCAAGCCACCAACTGCAGCTTTGGCTACAGGTTGACATTGTCTTAGACGCCACAAGCCCTTCATTGTCACAGGGTCGAAATGCTAGAATTATTATTTCAGATACAAAGTGCAAGCAGCACTTTAAGATAGCATTGAGCACCACCTTCTCAAAGACTATTAGACACGGTCAGTAAATCTAGATCTTGTCAGCAATGCTCAAAGGATGAACAAGTCACTGAAGGCCTTTGAAATATCTTTAATCGGACTTTATCTTGCACTAAAATGGTGCACGCTTTATCCACCATGTGTACACTGTGGACGGCTTGACTGTCTTTTCCTTGACTGGACAGCACGCAACAGAAGCTTTTCACTGTACCTCGCTACATGTGACAATAATAAAAGAAACCACGTTAATAAAAATAATGTAGAAACAAGGCACCAAAGATGTTGGCTAATAGGCAAAAGGCTACAAAGTGCTGGAATAACTCAGCGTGTTAGGCAGCATCTCTGGAGGACATGGATAAATTAATTACGTTTCAGGTTAAACCCCTTCTTCAGACCCAAAACATCGGCGATCCATGTTCGCCAGAGATGCTGCCTGACCTGCCGACTTACTCCGACACTTTGCGGCATTTTATTTAAGTAATATTTGTTGTTCTTGTTAAAGTGTTAAATTGGACAAGTTTCTGATCTAGTAGTTTCGGTAAGAGATGAAATTAAATTTTAATAAAGAATTAAATTTTAACCCACCCTCAATAATTAATTTCATTGCTGAGTGAATGTCTTTGGCCCATTACTTTCTCTGGCTGCCAAATCAGCTGTAGATTCCACCAATTTGCTTTTGTTTCAGATTCCATCAATCTGCAGCACTTGACTTCAGGAAAAGCTTTCCTTCCCGGCATGCTCTGGATATGTTAGATGCCAGCTAACCAAATGCATTAATTAGTCAAGGCGGTGTTCGGTCATTGCCAAGGTTCTGTAGCTCCACCATCCTGACCTCTCCCCACCACATACTGGTACTGCAGTGCTCCAGTTTGTCAAATGATGATGACTAGATATTTACTGCATTCATTTCATTTATTAATCTGGTTTTACGGCATGCAGTAGTGCATAAACCCGTCAGCCGCTGTGCCAGCCTTCTCCCACGCATTCTCATTAAACACATTTTATTCCTCCCACCTTACCAACAGCTTCCCCAGATTACACTATTCACCTACACACCAGGCGCTATTCACAAATTGCCAAATAACCTGCCAACCCACACAACTTTGGGCTGCAGAAGTCAGAGCACTCGGGGAACACACGTGGTCACAGGGAGAACGTGCAGACTGCCCACAGACAGCACCCGAGGTCAGGATTGATCCTGGGTCGCTGGAGCTGTGAGGCTGCAGCACTACTCGCTGTGCCACTCTTCTTGTGCATCCAACATCAATGTTAAACTGCTAAACTGATGAAAATCCTGCAGTGCCCCTCTGTCCAGTCTAGAAGCTGATGAAATGGGGGGGCCTTGCTTAAGCGGCAAAGAAAAATCATACATTAGCGTCGCAATAACTACTGATGGGATGTGGCTGGGTGTGTGAGGAAATGTCACAGATTGAAGAACTTGCTCAGAATAGCACAGTGGAAGGTCAGAGCCGTTGGACAAAGACAGTTAGAGGAGGTCTGTTTAGGAAATAAAGCTGTAGGCATTCACAACTAACAGTAGTGAGACGGTTACATGATTTGATCTGTAAATTCTTCTCAACTTCAACTGTGAATGCTCACACACTCAGTTTTTTGTTTTATGTTTTTAGTTTTAGAGATACAGCGCAAAAACGGGCCCTTCGGCCCACCGAGTCCATGCCAACTATCGATCCCCGCACAGGAACACTATCCTACACACTGGGGACAATTTGCAATTTTACCAAGCCAGTTAACCGACAAACCTGTACATCTCTGGTGCATGGGAGGAAACCAGACAAAATCCGCACAGGTCACAGGGAGAATGTACAAACTCTGTACAGACAGCACCCGTAGTCAGGATCGAACCAGGGCCACTGGTGCTGTAAGGCAACAACCCTCCCACTGCGCCAACATGCAGGGTGGCACTCTAGGCCCCTAAGTGGTGCTACTCAGGATTAAATCTGCAGATTCGTATCAATATTTCTGAAAGTTGTGGCAACGCAAGCATACCTTCTGATGCATAAACTTGATGGCAAGTAAGCTCTATACCCATCGGTAATGTAAGGATTGCCTTTTAGAAAGGTTGGGATTTCTTCATAGTTGTAAAGACGAATTCCAATCTGTGAAAAGAGTGGCCAGTAGTTGTATCCACCAAGTTCAACTCGATGTAAACTCTTCAGGATATTATGAGTCATCTTGTGTTGACAACCTAAATCTAAAGAAAAGATGGCAGGTAAATATTTTGTTAAAGTAATATCAAATCCAAACAAAGTAATCTCCAAAGTAAAAGTGGAGAAAGAAAATATTGCCCTGGGTCAGGCGGCATCTGTGGAGAGAGAAATAGATTTTAACCTCAGGTTTATGACCTTGTGGGAACTGAAAGCGAGGAAACAAGCATGTTTTATGTTAAAAGTAGAAACAAAGAACTGAAAATTCTGGTTTACAAAAAAGTGTTAAGAGTAACTCATCTTGGAAAATGAAAATATAGTCCTGGGTCACGCGGCATTTGAGGAAGGAGAAATAGATTAGGAGACACTCGGACTATCCTTGAGCGGACTTTGCTGGCTTTACCTTGCACTAAACGTTGTTCCCTTATCACGTATCAAAACACTGTAAGTGGCTCGACTGTAATCATGTATTGTCTTTCCGCTGACTGGATAGCACGCAACAAAAAGGTTTTTACTGTACCTTGGCACACGTGACAATAACAAGCTAAATTAAACTCGATTTTAACTTCTCAGATTTGTGACCTTTTGTGAGAAAGTGAAGAAACAAGCACGTTTTATCTTAAAAGCAAAAAACAAGGAACTGCAAATTCTGGTTTACACAAAAAGACAGCGCTGGTATGGGGCCTGTTATTCACGAAAACAGTTACCTCAGGGTCCAGGGGCTCGTTAGTGGAGGGGAGGAGGCAGTGAATAGGGAAGTTGTTATCGACGGTGTCTGAACTCTGCTCGTGAGATGGAGTTTCAAGCTCTTGAGAATCGTTATGAGAGCTCTTGTTGAATCAGGTGCAGGTTTGACCTTGATATCTGATAACGGTTGGACCAAACTGCTGTTGGTGTCTCGAAGGGAGGGTGTGGAATGCTCACTAATCATCGCTACTCTCTCTGGAGGATTGCAAGAGGAAAATCAGTGAGCAGGAAGGAAATGAAATGAAAGCTGCAACTGTCAAGATGCAGAACACAGAAAACTGGAGAAACAAGGAACTGCCCAATGATGGAAATACTCAGTACCATCAGGTGGCAACTGTGGCGAGTGAAAATACGAAGTTAAATGTTACCGGTAGATGTCCAACTGGCCAACTGGAAAGGCTACCTTAAATGTTATTTAAATGTTAAATTTCCTTCGCTCCATAGATGCTGCCTCACCCGCTGAGTTTCTCCAGCATTTTTGTCTCCCTTCGATTTTCCAGCGTATGCTGTTCCTTCTTAAACAGGCTATCTTAAATGTTTGAAGTTAAAAAGGGCTGTAATATGCACAGGTAGATGATGACATTGTGCTCCTTGAGCTTCCATCACGTGAAGATGGAAGTTGTTGCAATATTTTCAATTACGGATCTCATCTTCCATCCAGCCACATTTCAGCCCTAGGGGCTCATTACAGAATTCCGCAATTGCAGATCTCCACCCTTCCATGCTCATGTTCAAACTGCCTCGCTCTGACGACAGGTCAGAACATTAACATTGCAGGTACAGAACCTGTAACATTAACTCGATTTGTCTCTCCCTAGATGCTACACTAACCTCTGAGCACTGCCAGCATTTCCTGAGTTCAAACAGCTGCTACGATATGCACCTCACATTTTCATCCTCCCCATGGACTCAATTCACATCCTTCTATTTCCACCCCTCACACAGAGCAACCATGATAAACAAACCCTTAGCACCCTCTACGATAAGGCAACCACAGTATTTGTGTCACCTGGACAATCCTGATTTCTACCCCTATCATTGACTTCCCCTGGTGTTTGTTCACCCCCCCCCCCCCCCCCATCTCTCCAATTTAAACATACTTGGTCTTTCACTTTTTCCAGTTCTGATAAAAAAAACTATTTAAAAAAAAACTATTGCTCAGGACAATGCATCTCCCTCCACGGATGCTGCTCTTCCTGCTGTGTATCGCCAGTATTTACTGTTTTTATTTCCATTTCATTTTTTGCTTTTTGAATATTGTTATTCTGTTCAATTAACATAACGATGCATAATAAAACATAAAACAGTACAGCAACAGGCCCTTTAGCACATATCTGTGCCAAACATGTTGCAAAGACCATCACTATTCTAGCTGCACCTAACCCATATCCCTCCATTCAAAAATTATGAAAAGATACGAAGCTGTATGATATGAATCTTCCATAATATTCTCTATTAAAACATTTGTATGTTCTGCAATCCCTGGAATGAGTATATGGCTTGTGATTAATAGTGTTCCTTAGTGTTCATATATAATTCATTATGCTCTGGACAAACAATGCTCAGATTTTACAGAGAACAAAGAACAGAACTCCACTAGATCAGGCTCTTTGGCCCACAATGTCCGAGCCAACTATGCTGCCAAATAAAACTAATCCCATCTGTCTGGACTTCATCCATTTCTCTCCATTCCCTACATGTTTATGTGCCTGTGAAACCTCTGCTTAAACTTGCCACAAAGTACAAAAAGAAACAGCGACATTAAGTTATGTTAACCATTAGAATTCTAGTAGTGGAGACATAAGAAACTGCAGATGTTGGTTTACAAAAGAAACATCAAGCTCAGAAGTAACTTAGCGAGTCAGGCAGCATCTCTGGAGAACACAAATTAGATGGGGGTTCAGGTCGGGACAACTTCTTCGGACAATTTTCTGGTGGTACTAACCTCGTCCACAACCGTTAGAAAGATTTTCACCATGTATTGTACGATCTCTTAAGGCACAAAATGTTGTCTGCACTATTTCATAAAATTGGTATTGATACACAATGCTTCCATTTCCTCGCCCAGAACATCTACCATCTATAGATTATACAGACCTGATTTCAAGTCAAGTGTTTATTGTGATGTGCATCAGTATAGTGAGGCACAGGAGCAATGAAATACCGTGTTTGGAGTATCATCACAGGCACATAGACTCAGATGACACTCAAGAACATAAGTTACACATTAATACACAAACAGTAAAAATAAAAATATTGTGCAAAACTAACTAAATACCAGTGCAAGAGGTGGTCCATCATGTTCCATTGCTAATGTAGGATTAGGTTTGTGCAGGTTAGTTCAATAATCTTTACTCTCTTGCCCATAGTAGGGAAAATCGAGGACCAGAAGACCAAGGTTTAAGGGGAAATTATTTAATAGGAATCTGAGAGATAACTTTTTCCACACAAAGGAATGGAACTTTGGAACGAGGAACTTACTGCATGGAACGAGCTGGCAGTGGAGATGATTGAGGCAGGGACTGTCGCAACATTTAAGAAACATTTAGACAGTTATATGGATAGGACAGGTTTAGAGGGATATGGGACAAATGCAGGCAGGTGGGAGTAATGTAGCTGGGGCATGTTGGTCGGTGTGGGCAAGTTGGACCAAAGGGCCTGTTTCCACGCTATAACCTGATGGTTGTTGGAAAGAAGATATTCCTGCATCTGGTGGCATGGGACCTCAGGTTTCTGTACCTCCTGCCCTATTGTAGCAGTGAGAAATGGGAATGGCCCAGGTGGTCAGGAACTTTGATGATAGATGCCAAATGCCACCTTCAGGCGGCATCACAAGTAGAAGCTTTTGATGCTGGGGAGGGTAGTGTGTGTGATGTAATGGGTCGAGTCTACCACTCTCTGCAGCCTCTTGCAATGATGTGTGTCCGAATTGCCATTGGACTGCAAGGTCTTTGCACATTTATCCCAAATAGAAAGAAAGAGGATCCCATGAGAAAGATGGACTATCTGAAGTTATCACAGGAGATAGGGGAAAATATTAAATTAAAAATGAGAGCGTGCTATGTTGAAATGGCTAGACCAGAGATCTGGGAATTTTACCAGCAGCACAAGACAAACAGTTACCGAGGGAGAACATTGATGGTGGAATCCTGGCACATAATATATATATAAACAAATAGAAAGGGCGCCTCTGTATATACAAAAAGGAAAAGGGTAGCTAATCTATGTGTGGGACAAAAAATACAATACAAAAAATGCGGAAAATGCTGGAGTAGTTCAATGGGTCAAGCAGCATCCCTAGAGAACATGGATAGGTGATGTTTTGGGTTGGGCATCACCAGACACTTCTTCAGCCCTGGTGAAGGGCACCAACTCAAAACGTCACTTATCCATGATCTCCAGGAATGCTGCCTGACCCGCTGAGCATTTTGTGCCATTCCTTAGTAAATGAGCATCTGCAGTTCTATGTTTCTTCAAATAGTATGATATAAGTTTAACAATCCCTATCACAAGGGCTATAGTGTTTGTAAAAAATAGAACTAAAGACAAATGTCACCAGATCATAATGTCCTGTTTGGTGGGTTTTAAAGGAAGTGGTGAAATAAAGGAGCTGTTGGTTGAAAAATTTCAAAACTTTCCAAAGAAGCGAGGGTTTTTACATTAGTTGACTTCTGTAAATTGCTTCAAGCACTGCGGGGGATCGGATGAGAAAGTGGGATAACATTAAACTAGTGTGAAAGTGCCATTGATGGTCAGCGTGGATTCAATGGGCCGAATACATCTCTGAACTAAACTCCATTTATCTGATCAAAATATATAACGGAAAGCTTCACATTACAGGAAGCCATCTGTAAACTAATCAGATAAAGCCTTAAGTATTCTAGATTGCTGCATAATGATGCAACATCATTTTCGGAACAAGTTATTGGACTAATTGTAATTATTTAAAAGATAAGGCTCCACATAATGTGAATATTTATATCATTCTGCAGGGAGACTTAACATGAATCAAAAATGTTATTTCAATTAAAAAAAAAAGATCCTGCAGTCACAAAAAGATGATGCGCATTAAGGTGCATTTAGGTTGCAGCTTTAGTGCGATGGAAAAATGGATTATATTTTGCAGTCGTTAAAAGTTCACACATTTTGCAAGGCTTACAGACTATTTTGGCCAACAGGTCTTTACTGTTGTGTACAAAAGCCTCTTCTCATTTAATCCCATCAAAATATCCCTCAGTTCCTTCCAGGTGTATCTATCTGTACCTTGCAAGAATTTATGCTGTTCACCTCAAAAATTCCCATGATTTCCTTTTTCACTCCAGTCAATCCCCGACAGGTGAGGGGAGACGAGGAAGGACAAAACCTTGAAAGTGTGCACCACCAGACTCAGGAACAGCATCTTCCCCTCTTACCAGACTACTGAATGGTCCACCCAGAAGCTAGGGCATAGTTCCAATCTTCCAACCTACTTCAATGCAGTCATTGGACTTTTTCCTCTGGAAATGTAACACTCCAATGCTGTAAAACTATATTCTACACTCTGATTCTCTTTGCAATGTTGCGTGTGGCTTGATTCTACTCGTATTCAGTGTGATCTGATTTAATTTGATAGCAAGCAATTGGAAAAGCTTTGCACCTACATCAATGCCTCAGTACCCTTTTTAATAAAAGTGAAAATAGTCTAGAGTTGCTCATTAAATTCCTGACGTTCTTCCTAAAGTGATTCCTAATTCAAGTCTGAAACAAGCAAAATAACCCACCTTTGAAGCTAGTGCGAGTCTCCACCAGATGATATTATACTTCCCACGGTTAACATTACAAGACCCGTAATTACATTAAGATAACAAAACAGGTTTACAAAAAATTAGATCCACTCAACCTCAGGCTTAAATAGTAATGAGACTCCCGACTGTGCTCCTGAAATATTTATATATTAATTTCACCGGGGAAACTCGTGTGAGCAGAACCATGGAAGTGCAGAGCATTCCTTCTCAGTGTAAAAGGGTTGCTGGTGCAGAAATATTCACCACCCATTCCTTATTATAGTCCAGCCACTAAGGTTATCAGGGAAACCATCATCTCATTCCCTTCCTGTTCAACACATACACACTGCTGGAATTCTCTCACATATATAAAAAGCTCTATCAAATAAATAATTTTGCAATAATATTTTCCTTTTGTTGCCCTTTTGACACTGTATTCATGATGATCACTCACAAGTTTTGAGGTCCAGCTCACTGTGGAATAACAATACTCCATTGTTCAATCTCTGCTTCAAGTACGGAAGTACAAAGTGTTGACTTTTGTCTGATTATGTTCTGCTGAAGTGCCACGGACGATTTTCTATGTTAAAAGAAATTACATGAATGCACACTGTTATTAATGTCACAATCGGATCATTTTAAGATCTTCTTTCTGAATCTCAGGGGTCACAATCTTTGCAAACTGTGGTCTCTGTAGTATAGGATGTTGATCAACTCTGCCCAAGTGCAAGATGGCTGGGACTGCTACCCAGTCTCTTATGAAACATTTAATTGGATTATGGTCGTCACAAGATGAGGATTAGCACAAATCAGAAAACAGTAACTTCTTTCAGATCATAAAATTTGATTATAACAGTGAAACTGGGCAAACTTAAAATGAAGCTGGAATCATCGACAATTAGTGATTGCTTCAACATCAAGACTAGGATAGTGTTTGTAAAATAAGAGAAAGCAGCCACTCATCAGCATGGAAACAAATAATGTCCTTACCTGCAGACTAGTTTAGCAATTAAGACTTTTTTTATTTGCTTTAATTTATGTGAAAAAACTAAATTATATCCAGGCTTGGCTTTAATGTGCTGCTTTGAATTACTATGCCATACTGATTTCCAGTGAATCCATTTCCCGAGCACCTCAGAACAGTGAAACTTCAGATGGTCTATGGGTGGCACGCACTCCCCCATCCATATTAACGGGATGGAGGTGGAGCGCGTTTCCAGCTTCAGGTTTCCGGGGGTCAACATCTCTGATGACCTCTTGGACCCACAATACCCCAACACTGATCAAGAAGGCTCACCAGCATCTCTTCTTCCTGAGGAGACTAAAGAAAGTCCATCTGTCTCCTCAGATTCTGGTGAACTTCTACCGCTGCGCCATCGAGAGCATCAAGTCAAGTCAAGTCAAGTTTATTTGTCACATACACATACGAGATGTGCAGTGAAATGAAAGTGGCAATGCTCGCGGAACAACAAAACAACCAAACAAATTATAAACACAATCATAACACACATATTATTTTACATAATAAATAATAGAAGGGAAAACGCTGTCATCCTCACTATCTGTATCACAGTATGGTATGGCAACTGCTCTGTCTCCGACCGGAAAGCACTGCAGAGGGTGGTGAAAACTGCCCAACGCATCACCGGTTCCTCACTCCCCTCCATTGAGTCTGTCCAGAGCAAGCGATGTCTGCGAAGGGTGCTCAGCATCGCCAAGGACTGCTCTCACCCCAACCACAGACTGTTTACCCTCCTCCCATCCGGGAGGCGCTACAGGTCTCTCCGTTGCCGGACCAGCAGGTTCACGAACAGCTTCTTCCCTGCGGCTGTTACCCTACTTAACTCTGCACCTTGGTGATTGCCAGTCCCCCCCCCCCCCCCCCCCTCAGACACTCCTTCCCCCAGTGACTGAACTCCCCCCCCTCTGAAAATTGCACTACTGCTACTGTATATACATATATATATTTTACTGTTCCATTATTCTGTGTTCGCACTTCTGGGGAGATGCGAACTGCATTTCGTTGTCTCTGTACTTGTACACTGCACAATGACAATAAAGTTTGAATCTGAATCCGAGTAATTGCTCAGAATTGCCATTTTCTTGTAGCTTTAGTTTCACAATGTTTCTCCTCAGCTTACTTTGTGAGCGGGCGGAATGGGAGCAGGGAGCTGAGAGGGTTCAAGAACAGAGCAGCAGAGTGGGTGAGAGGGTTACAGTAATTCCAGAGAGAGCCCTCAATTCCAGAACCTGGAAGCAATGTGAAAAAGGGAGATAAAAGGTGATGATAGGACGGGAAAATCCCGGACAGCTAGAACACAAAAACTGGCCAACCATCAACCACACATTTTTACACTAATTCTAAGCCAACGCATTTTATTTCATCACATTCCCATCAACGTCTTACCTAAACTATGGATAATTCACAGTGAGCAACTAACTGACCAATGTGCACATTTTGGGGACATGAAAGGAAAATGGAGCACCCGGAGAAAACCAGTGTGATCATAAGGAGAACATCCAGACTTCACTCAAGACAGAAGGGAAGGAGCTGGTTTGTATAATTGGTTAACACCAGCCCATGGCCTCCTATGGACCGTTTCCTTGATGAACGTCACTGTTTTGCATATCTTTCTTTCCCCTGACTCTCAGTCTGAAGAAGGGTGTTGCCTTCACCTATTTCTTTTCTCCAGAGATGCTGCCTGACCTGCTGAGTTACTCCAGCTTTTTGTGTCTATCTTTTGTAGCTAGTGACTGTTTTGATTCTGCTTGGCTGGATCAGGGGCAAACATTCATTTATTGGTAAGTTTGGGTTACATTCTAACAGCTAGTGGCATGGCACTCTGCTTTATTGAATGCACATCCAGTTGATAAATCCAGGATCAACACAACCATCCGTCACGGTTCAGGTCCTTCAACCGCAAGGAGGAAGTCTACGTTCTGGCACTTGAGCAACAGATCTTGTATCGCTTCCTACATCAGTGAAGCATATAGATAGCACATTTCAAGAGGCACACGCCCAATTGTTTAACACCATTGAGGCAGAGAAGGATTGCGCAAGAAGAACTAGCCCGATCATCTTTCCGCAAGTGTGTTATTTTGTCCTCTACATGATACTCAGTTCCAAATTCTGGCTAGCGTCTTGGTTTTTCAAACAACAATTGGAGAAATCCTGAAGGCTGGATAGCCATTCATCTTTCCTCCACATTGCAATAGTTACTAATTATTCTGATAGAGGAAATTACTACTTAAAAACATTCCTGCTGTCAAGTGCTCTGAAATGATGATACTTTATTCTACGAGGTCTGAATTTTTAAAGTGGGATAATAAATACATGGCGAACATTACTCCATAAAAAATAATTTTATTTTATGGTTTAAGGCGAGGGGGGGAAAGATTTAATAGGAACCTGAAGGTCAACATATTTTTTCACACAAAGGTTGGTAGATATATGGAACGAGCTGGTGATGGAGGTAGCTGAGAAAGGTATTATCACAATTGGACAGAAACATGGATAGGAAAGGTATAGAGGGAAATGGGCTAAATGCCCATAGGTGGGACTAGAGCAGATGAGGCATGTTTGTCTGCGTGGGCAAGTTGGGCCTGATTGCACACTGTGCGACTCTATCTAAAGGAATTTTAATACCCTGAATAGCATTTCAAAATATAATAGATATTTAAAACATTTGAACTATAAATTGCTGGAAGAACTCAGCAGGCCAGGTAAGCAGCATTTGTGGTGGAAAATGGTCAGACGATATTTCAGGTTGGGGCCCTTCTTCAGACTGAGACATACTTCTGTCTGTCACAGTTTCCTCCACAGATACTACATGATCCAATCCTCCATCGGTTTAGTTTATGAAAAAAATATTTTTCAATCAATCAAATTTATGTATTCAATTTTGTATTTAATAAGCAGCACAGTGGCAGAGCAGTAGAGTGGCTGCCTCACAGCGCCAGAGATCTGGTTTTGATCCCGACTACGGGTGCTGTCTGTACGGAGTTTGCACGTTCTCCCTGTGACATGCGTGGGTTTTCTCCGGGATCTGCGGTTTCCTTCTACACTCCAAAGACGTACAGGTTTTAGGTTAATTGGCTTGGTATAATGGTAAATTGTTCCCGGTGTGCGTGTAGGATAGTGTTAGTGTATGGAGTTCGCTGGTTGTCGCGGACTCGGTGGGCCAAAGGGTCCATTCCTGTGCTGTTTCTCCAAGCTAAACTAAACTCTGTAAAAGCCAAAAAAACATTTTGCTCTCTAACTATTTCCGAGGTCAAGGCAAGAAATGCTGCTTTGTAACTGACTCCAGGCTCTGGGACAATAAGCTCGGAAAGAATTAGGAAACAATAATTCAAATGCACTCCTACTGGCTTATATCCAGTATGGGCATTTCACATTTCAAGTTGAATACAAAGACAGATCACAACTGAACACAATTTGTTAAACAAAACAAATCCAAGAGAAAGAAATCCAATCTTCCTTCTCTAACCTGAGATAACCTGACCAAACTGCTGAAAAGGCAGAGAGGGGTCAGATAACGCCAATGCATATAAACTTACAACATTTGACCTATTTTCTTATTTTCCAAGCGAGTTATCAAGGGAAAAATATGGGTTAGAAGTTAAATAAATCCAATAGTGATTTGTGGCACTTGCAAAGAGGTCTATAAAGTAAACTATGAAACAGTGCTAGCCGTTTTATGCTACCAATCTGTCTTTTTACAGCAGGTTCCTCTCACCTCAACTCAGAATTTCTTCCTGCACAGCTGAACGAGTACAGTGCCCTCCATAATGTTTGGGACAAAGACCTATCATTTATTTATTTGCCTTTGTACTCCACAATTTGAGATTTGTAATAGAAAAAAAAGCACGTGAGGTAAAAGTGCACATTGTCAGATTTCAATAAAAGCCATTTTTATGCATTTTGGTTTCACCATGTAGAAATTACAGCAGTGTTTTAGTACATAGTACAATACATAGTCCCAGTCCCCCCCCCCCCCCATATTTCAGGGTGCCATAATGTTTGGGACACGGAAATGTAATGTAAATGAAAATAGTCATGTTTAGTATTTTGTTGCATATCCTTTGCATGCATTGACTGCTTGAAGTCTGCGATTCATGGACATCACCAGTTGCTGGGTGTGTTCTCCGGTGATGCTCTGCCAGGCCTGTATTGCAGTCATCTTTAGCTTATGCTTGCTTTGGGGGCTAGTCTCAGTCAGTTTTCTCTTCAGCATATAAAAGGCATGCTCAATTGGGTTCAGAACGTGTGATTGACTTGGGCACGCAAGAATTGACATTTTTTTAGCTTTGAAAAACTAATTTGTTGCTTTAGCGGTACGTTTGCAATCATTGTCTTGCTGTAGAATGAACCACCGGTCAATGAGTTTTGAGGCATTTGTTTGAACTTGAGCAGATCGGATGTGTCTATACACTTCAGAATTCATTATGCTACTACCATCAGCAGTTGTATCATCAATGAAGATAAGTGAGCCAGTACCTTCAGCAACCATACATGCCCAGGCCATAACACCACCCCCACCACCGTGTTTCACAGATGAGGTGGTATGCTTTGGATCTTGGGCAGTACCTTCTCTCCTCCATACTTTGCTCTTGCCATCACTGATATAAGTTAATCTTCGTCTCATCTGTCCACAAGACCTTTTTCCAGAACTGTGGTTGCTCTTTTAAGTACTTCTTGACAACCTGGCCATCCTATTTTTGCGACTAATCAGTGGTTTGCATCTTGCAGTGTAGCCTCTGTATTTCTGTTCACGAGGTCTTCTGCAGACAGTGGTCATTGACAAATTCACACCTGACTCCTGAAGAGTGTTTCTGATCTGTCGAAGAGGCGTTTGGGGATTTTTCTTTATTACAGAGAATTCTTCTGTCATCAGCTGTGGAGGACTTCCTTGGCCTGCCACTCCCGTTGCAATTAGTAAGCTCCCCATGCTCTCTTTCTTCTTAATGATGTTCCAAACAGTTGTTTTTGGTAAGCCTAAGGTTTGGCTGATGTCTCTGACAGTTTTATTCTTGTTTCCCAGTCTCGTAATGGCTTATTTGACTTTCATTGGCACAACTTTGGTCCTCATGTTGATAAACAACAATAAACGTTTCCAAAGGTGATGGAAAGACTGGAGGAAAGACTAGGTGCTGAGAGCTCTCTCATACCTGCATTAAGGAGGCAATTAAACACACCTGAGCAATCACAAACACCTGTGAAATCATGTGTCCCAAACATTATGGTGCCCTCAAATGGGGAGACTATGTAGAAACACAGCTGTAATTTCAACATGGTGATACCAAAATGTATAAAAATACCCTTTTTTATAAAATCTGACAGTGGGCACTTTAACCACATGTGATTTTTGAATGAAAGATCAAGTTTCTACATGTGGTAAATGAAAATCACTTGCATCATATTTACACAATGTTGTATATAAACCTCTTCAACAATTGCTATATAATACAAAGACTGTCCACTTGTAAATTATATTTCACTGTACAAATTAGAGGTCAGATATACGGCACCATAACACGCCCTTTGGCTCGTCTAGTTCACAAGCTAAAAAGGCAGCCAGCATCATCAAGGACCCACACCACCCTGGCCACACACTCATTTCACTCCTGCCATCAGGAAGAAGGTATAGGAGTCGGAAATCTAATGTCCAGGTACAAGAACAGCTGCATCACAACAATCAGAAGGTTATTGAACACCCTGAACTCCTTCTAAGCTTCAAACTACAAACTACTTTGCGGCATTAGGGACTTCTGACTTGTTTTTGCACTGTATTGTTTTTTTTTTTATTCAACATTTTTGTTTATTATTTTATCTATTGAGTACTGCCTTTGCAAACATGTTGTGCTGCCTGCTGCTAGTAAGTCATGACACTAACCCCAATCACATAACTTTCCCAGATTCTACACTCTAGCAATCATATAATGTGTCCAATTAACAACTAAAAGAGCAAAAGAATCTTGAGCAAAACTGCAACCTGTCAAGCAGCATCCGTGGCAGAAACACGGTTTGTCCATTTCCCCTCACAGATGCTAGTTGATGTGCTTAGTTCTCCCAGGACTTTGTTTTTTGTTTGCTCACTTAACAGGTCTGTTAGATGTGGGAGAAAATGCTGGCAGTCTCGGGGAAAACATGGAAAACACAAGAGACTGAAAATGCTGGAACCTGGAGGAAGGAAAAACTGCTGAAAGAACCCAACGAGCCAGGCAGCATCTGTGAAGGGAAATTGACAGAAGACATTTTGGGTCAGGCAACATGTGTTGCGGGAAACTGACAGTCCGAAGAAGGGTCTCCACCCAAAACATCACCTATTACTTTTTTTCCCAGAGACGCTGCCTGACCCACTGAGTTACTCCAACTTTTTATGTCCATCTTCGGTTTAAACCAGCATCTGCAGTTCCTTCCCACACAGAAGGCATTTTGGGTCAGAAAGCACCTGTCGAGGTAAATGGACTGTTGACGTTTCAGGTCTGGATCCATCTTCAGAGGAGGAGGAGAATGTAACAGGAATCAGGATTATACTCCCGAGCATCTGTAACTGTTCCCAGACTTTGAAAAGACAATTAGATTGTCCATGAAACATGGTTTTAAATTGCAAATTCACTTTATCTACCTGATACACTGAAGATTGACAACGCAAAAAAAACCCCATTTCGTTTTCAATTGCGAGAAACACGATAATGTATTGTTATAAAAGATTACACAGTGAGAGGCTGGATAGAGACAGTTACAATAGTAAATTGTGCATCTGTTATATATATGTTGTGCAGAAACTGGTCACTTACATTTCATTATTATTATTATTATTATTATTATTATTATAAAGCACTTAACACTTTAAATGCCTTGCAACTGCATATTTTGACTCGTGGCAGACCATTTCCCTCCGGGATAAAGGAAGTTGTATCCTAATGTATCGTATATTCACTACTTACTAAAATAATTGAAAGATGCACGCATCCCATGTTAAAACGTCCGGTTATAATCACTGTTTACACGGTGCTGCTAGAGAGGCGGTGGTATTCCATCCCCATGTTGGGGCTGTTGACTTTGCAAAGAAGCATCAAGTAGCAGCGACGGTCCGCTCGCCGCGGCGGCGCTGAATGAATGACCGCAAGACAAGCGCTGCCGGCTCCGGCTCCGTCACCGCGCCTGCGCACTACCGACACTGCCGGCATCTCCCACATGCGCACTAGAGCAATCCCGTCGCCGCGCCTGCACGTTGCCGGCATTGTTCCGTCCACGCGCGTGCGCCATCCGACCGGCCGCCTTCCCCGTGTGCGCGCCTGCGCAGTGCGGCCCGCCGGTGCACATCAACTCAGCATCATTGCAATCTCAACGCCACCTCCTTTTCGCTTTTTGGGGTTTTTTTTCCGTTTGCTTAATAAAGATTGCAACGGAATCAAGCCAATGGTGTATCAATAAGATGAATTTACCCGGTGCATTTTGCATTGTTCCATTACCGTGCCATCCTGCAAAGCCGCGCTCGCGCCCGCGCCGTTGGTCCTGAGGGGCAGGAGTCAAACATACCGGGGGGCCTCACGGCTCTCACAGTCGCCTCCACCCTGCCTGAGTACTTTACTTCACATCTTTGCCTTCCAAAATACACGATGTTTTACTCAGATTTATCATCTGTGACGGGTGTTTGGGAAGGGGTCGGGTTGGTGTATGGGTGTGGGGTCAGGCGCGGCGCGGCTGTGACGGCGGGGTCCTGACTGACTGGCGGCGGTGATGGCGGCGGCGGTGGCGGGCGGTTGGCGGCGGCTGCTCCGGCGATGGCGATGGCGATGGCGGCCGCACAGCAGGTGCCGAGCCGTCTCCTGGCCCCAGCACATTCCCCACCGCGTCCCCGCGGGCAGTCTGGTCGCGTCCCGGCCGTCTCACCTTCACATGCGGCGCCTGTCCCCTTCACGTCTCGGTGTTGGGCCCCAGCCCCGCTCAGTCTCACTCTCTCTGTAACTATACCCCGGGGTTGGCAGCTGACACCTCATGAAATGTATTCCCTTTGTATCTGTCCTCTCCAAGGCTCGGTGTTGGGCACCAGGCACCAGCACCTCCCCCCCCCCCCCCCTGTCCCCGGGGCTGACAGCTCATGTCTGGCAGCTGAAACCCCCTGAGAAGTATGGAGAAACTCAGCGGGTGCAGCAGCATCTATGGAGCGAAGGAAATAGGCAACGTTTCGGGCCCGAAACGTTGCCTATTTCCTTCGCTCCATAGATGCTGCTGCACCCGCTGAGTTTCTCCAGCTTTTTTGTGTAACCTTCGATTCTCCAGCATCTGCAGTTCCCTCTTAAACCCCCTGAGAAGTATTCTCCTTGTGCCTGTCCTCTCCGCGTCTTGGTGTTGGGCCCCCCAGACCCGCACTCCCCTTCTTTGTAGCCTTGTCCCCAGGGCTGACAGTTCATGTTTGGTAGCTGAAACCTGAAAAATATTTCCCCTATGCCTGCTCCGGCCTCTGTCACTGGAGTGAGGCTGGTCAGCCTGTGGAAACCATCGTCTGCCCTCTAGTTTGCTCCCTGGTAGGCGGCTGGTCCTAGATGCATCCGCCCCATACAGAGTGTTTAGTTGTGGGGTTTGTTTTTAAACCTCTGTACACTCACTATTTTGAGAATGTTGCACATGTGACGGGGCTGTCTATTGCTGTGTATTCTGGAGGACAAAACAAACAGCTGGGAACTCAGCGAAACACCACGTGATGGAGTAACTCAGTGGGTCAGACAGTATCTGTGGTGGGAATGGGACATTCCGGGTTTCGGGTCAGGACCTTCAAGCTCTTCATAGAACTCAGCTGGTCAAATGTGTCCTGATGCAGGATCATGACCCAATATTCCATTCCATTGACCTCACAGATGTTTCTTGACTTGCTGAATTCCTCCAGCAGTTTGTTTTGTACTTTTTGTTGATTAATAAAAAGTGTATCTGACCTTGCCAATATCGTCTGGAATTCAAACAACCACGACAACTCCTGTCGTAATGATTCAGTTCTTCAGAAGATTCAGATCTGTAACATGTCCACAGATGTTGTCTTGAGTTCTCCCAGCGTTTTCTATTTTTCTCTACTAATGATCAACACCCAATTATTGCCTCCCACCTTCAGTTGTATAAAGCCAATATTATGGTGTGCGTTTGCAACATTGTTGAATTAAATTGAGTTTATTTGCTTTGGATACTTGCTTTCCTTATGCTGGCTGATTGTGCACAGACTTGGATATGAAAGAACTAATAGGCCAAATGTATACGTAGATGTTACTATAACAAGAAAAATTAAATAACCCAAAAGTTGTTGGAGGCTGGGTATTTTCGTGTATGCCTCCTTGTTGAGATAAACTGGTTGTCCAAAGCTTTTTGCAGATATGACTAAATTTGCTGTTGATTATTAGAGCTGGCTTTGACCTTCCTAATACAAGTTTGCAAAAAAAAATTGTATTCACCAATGTCTTTTAGGAAAGGAAACCCACCATTCTTGCCTGGTCTTTAAGAAACAAGACCATCTGGAATAGCCCACCAAGCCACTCCTTGTATAATAATTAGAGATTAATTACTAATGTTGTTCCCAGTCATGCCCATCCCATTGAACAAATCTAAATGACCTTTGATTCAGATTCAGATTCTGAATCTTTCTGATTCTGAAGAAATTTATTTGTTTACAATACAAAAGAACTTTATTTATCCCAGGAGGGAAATTGATCTGCCACAGTCATAAAAACATAAAAACACAAAATACATGAAACATGAAATTAAAGTGGCCAGTGGAAAGGGTTGGGGATGTGCAAAGATTGAGGAGGGGTGGGGGAGTCAGTCTCGGGCTCAGTCTACCCCACGGCAGAAGGGGAGGAGTTGTACAGTTTGATAGCCACAGGGAAGTAGGATCTCCTGTGGTGTTCTGTCCTGCATCTTGGTGGAACCAGTCTGTCGCTGAAGGTACTTCTCAGGTTGACCAGTGTGCCATGGAGGGGGTGAGCTGTATTGTCCAGGATGCTTTTGGGAGATGAGAGTGTTGCTGGTAAAAGCGACAGTTTATGCACCTACAGTGCCCTTCATAATGTTTGGGACAAAGACCCATCAATTATTATTTGCCTCTGTACTCCACAATTTGAGATTTGTAATAGAAAAAAAAATCACGTGTAGTTAAAATGCACATTGTCAGATTACAGTAAAGGCTATTTTTATATATTTTGGTATCACCATGTAGAAATTACAGCAATGTTAATACATAGTCCCCCCATTTCAGGGCACCATATTGTTTGGGACACGGCAATGTCAATTAGTCATGTTAAGTATTTTGTGGCATATCCTTTGCATGCAATGAATGCTTGAAGTCTGCGATTCAAGGACAGTACCAGTTGCTGGGTGTCTTCTCTGGTGATGCTCTGCCAGGCCTGTATTGCAGCCATCTTTAGCTTATGCTTGTTTTGGGGGCTAGTCCCAACTGGCATGCTCAACTGGGTTCAGATTGGGTAATTGACTTGGCTACTCAAGAATTTACAATTTTTGGGATATTTTTTGAAAAACCCCTTTGTTGCTTTAGCAGTATGTTTGGGATCATTGTCTTGCTGCAGAATGAACCGCCGGTCAATGAGTTTTGAGGCATTTGTTTGAACTTGAACCGATAGGATGTGTCTATACACTTCACAATTCATTATGTTACTGTCATCGGCAGTTGAATCATCAATGAAGATAAGTGAGCCAGTACCTTCAGCAGCCATACATGCCCAAGCCATAACACCCCCACCACAGTGTTTCACAGATGAGGTGGTATGCTTTGGATCTTGGGCAGTTCCTTCTCTCTTCCATACTTTGCTCTTGCCATCACTCTGATATAAGTTAATCTTCGTCTCATCTGTCCACAAGACCAATGTTTTTTAGGAAATATATATATAAACACTGCTGTAATTTCTACATGGTGAAACTAAAATGTATAAAAATACCTTTTAATAAAATCTGACAATGCACCTTAACCACATGCAATTTTTTCTATTACAAATCTCAAATAAGAGTACAGAGGCAAATAAATAAATGATGGGTCTTTGTCCCAAACATTATGGAGGGCACTGTACAATGTAATGCATCTTGTATCTTTGTTTTTAGAAAGCCGTGCACATTCTCACAGCAGGTCTTTTAATTATGTCCTTACTATTATTTGCTTCAATTTCTAGCCTATCTAACTGGGAAAAACCATAATCTGATAAATGTTCTTTGCTAAATAACATCACAAGCTTCTTATAATTCTTCCCTTTTACTGCCCTTCCTCCCCACTCCCTCCTTCCCCCCTGATTCCCTCTCATCTCCACAATATATTTTAACACCTGCCTTTATGTAAAAGTCTGCCAAAGCTGCTTGGAGGCATAGTATTTTAACATAGTAGTTCTAACATGAAAGTTCAATTCATAATGTGACATAAACAAATTCATTCTATTTGTTTTAAATCTTAGCCTAACCATCAGAAGTAATCCAAGACATGTTCATTCTGCTGTGAGTGTAACTTCAAGAATGCTAGAGGGACCGATGTTTCTCATTCCAACAGGACCTAAGTTTGTCAGTGGTATGTTTGTTGTACAATCTTTGAATTACTTTTTGACATGGGCAAGAAAGGAGATCATGGTTTATTCTTGATATAATGCTGCAAATCTTGATTGAACTGTGCCTGAATCTACTTTATCTGCAAAGGTATATTGATATATATTATACTGCTTTAAATTTCAACCTTAGACAGTTCTTTTAGTTTCTGAGAATTGCTAATGGATGCACAAACAAAATGGCGACATCTTTTGGCTTCTCTCAATTCCTTTTCTGGTGAACCTTTTGAACCTTTCCTATCAATGCTTACATTTTAATTTCAGGCATTTCCATTAAAGTTCTCAGCTTGTTCTTACACAAGACTTCCCCTTGTGTTAAATCAGATTGGTTAAAATAGAAACCAAAATCTTATAACAAACTGAAAATAGGGAAGCATTCATAAAAATCCAGGCAATGTTCTTATCAAGGGCCATCAGCATTACATGCCTTAAAAGTGGAAGGAAGTACGCTGTGTGCTTGAAATCCTTTGCAATTTATTGAAGGAAGTGGTCTGGCCTTGGCTGCTTTCAGTATGGAGTTTGCATGTTCTCCCTGTGACTGCATGAGGCTCATCCATTTGTTCCCACATCTCAAAGATGTGGGGGCTTGTAGGTCAATTAGCCTCCATAAATTGCCCCTTGTGCATAGGGATGCGAAAGTGGGATAACAAGATGTATGTGAACGGATAATTGATGCTCGACATGGTCTCGGTGGGCCAAAGGGTCTGGTTCCAATAGTCAATTAATCAAACTGTTTAAGCCGTGGCATGTATTTCATAGCTATTTCCGAGTGTCGAAACCTTACGTAGTTAGTTTGTCCTGCATGTTGCAAATAGGACTTATGTGGGTAATCTTCCACATTGTTGGGAAGCTGCCAATCCATTGACTGTGCTGGAACAGCTTATATAGAGCCACCAACAATTTTGGAGAACAGATCTTCAGAAGTACAGCCAGGAATTGCACGAAAGGGCATGTTACACTTTCACGACCTAATTCACGACGTCTGCTGAGTTTGCCCTTGACTCACACTCGCAGCATGGTCGTCATGAGGTCGTAGGAGGTCGTAGGTAGGTCGTGATGCTAGTCGTAGGTACTCATGGCATCAAGTAGGTCGGGGCGTTTCTTCAACATGATGAAAAATGTCCACAAGTAAAAAAGGTCGTTAATTAGGTCATGAAAGTGGGACAGGCCCTTTAGGTAGCTTAAGTTGGATATCATGGCCTTTAGGAGAAGTTGAAGAGGAAATTTAATGGCACAACACCAGTGATGCCTATGTGGAGAGGCTAGAAACAACAGAAGTTTGATGGAGGTGGTATCAGTGGAGTAAGGAGAGAGATGACATCTGGGACAGTGGAGACATTGAAATACAGAGTTAAAGAACTAGATGTGAAAATGTATTTATGAAGTGAGTTGCCACACTCTGGAATGCACTTCATAAGACCATGGAGGAAACATTCCCAGTATTAAGTTTTTGCAATATGGAAATGGATAACTTCCAGAGGGAGAACATGTTCTAGGGCCATTGGGAAAAGACAGAGGAGCAAGAGGAACTGAATTACTTTCAAAGAGTCGGCAAAGACATAAAGGGTTCAATGGTCTCCTATTTTTCTAATAATTCTATAAAGAGCAGGTTTTCTTGGTACACAAAAATGCTGGAGAAACTCAGTGGGTGCAGCAGCATCTATGGAGCGAAGGAAATAGGTAACGTTTCGGGCCAAAACCCTTCCTCAGACTGATAGGGGGTGGCGGGGAGTATTTCTTGGAGATCAGCTGTAAATCCTTGCAGCACTGTAAGAGTGGAGAGCCAGTTGAGCAGAGCAGTAAATAACATGAAATATCAATAAGATATGCCAGAAATATGCACCATTCCCAAGTAATGCTCTGCAAAATGTTGATGTGAATTTCTTGACAGAAAAGAAGGGGAAAGAAATAGGTTTTCTATTGCTGTAATTGGGTTCAAAATGGTCCTATTTGAGATTGCCAGTTATCACTAAACCTGAAGTTGATAAATAATTATGGCTGAATGTGGTTAAGAGGGATGCATGTATCTCATCAAGATAAAAGGCCAGAGGCTTAAGTTGTTTCTGATGTATTTACTGAACTGATATTATCATTGATAGAACAGTGCTGTATATCAGTGATCTATGTTACCATTGAGAGAGGAGCAGTTATATTCTATTGTGAGAATTTGATATTATCGTCAGAAAGTACAATTTTCATCAGTATTTGCAAATTTAGTTCAATCCCTTTTAAGAAAATGGAAGAATTATGAAGGCATTTGTTGAGAGAGATTAAAACACTGGAGCTACATAAATAGCTTTATCTGTTAAAATAGGGAGATCGTATTACTCTAAATCATGTACTGTTTGCAATAAATATTCCAATGCAGCACCACCAATCCTATGTAGGCAATTTGTAAAAATACAAAAACTTGAAATGTCAAAGTTGTAATTTCACCAGTATATTGTTTCCAGTACATATCTCCTCCCAGAAAATGCACCTTGCGTCTGCACATTTAGTTCTCAAGAATAAAAGCATGGCTGATTGATTGTTGTAAGAAATGATGAAAGTAACAAACTGAAAACAGGAGATTTTTTTTCTGTTTCAATGAGTTGTGCTTTCTATGTTCTGCGTGTGTTTTCCCATGTGTGAATTATTTGATAAATAAATTGGCCTGCATACAGCAGCCTAAAACTATGATATTCTCCTTCATTGTCAATTTTCTAGTCAATCTTTCTTATCCCTTGGCCATAGTTCCCTTCAGAAATCATAAACGAGTCTCTCTGGCTTTTGGGAATTTTTAGCTTTAAATTCAAACTACCTTCTCTGGCAGCTCATTCTATATTCCAACCATCCTCTGTGTGAAAAGGTTTCCCTTCAAGTTCCTATTAATCTTTCCCCTCCCATCCTAAACCTATTTCCTCTGGTCTTTGATTCCCTTACTCTGGGTAAAAGGTTACTGAGCATTTACAATTTCTGTTCTCCTCCTGATTTTATACATATCGATAGGATCGCTCCTCATCCTCCTGCACCCCCAAGTTCTCGCCTGCCCAACCTCTACCTTAGCTCAGGCCATCAAGTCCTGGCAACATCCTCGTACATCTTCTCTGGACTCTTTCCAACATACTGTGGAGCCCACGGGTCCTGCAGTCCCTTTATCTCCCAGTGGCCCCGAACCAGGAATATTTTATCACAAAGTGGACATGGGTCATGTGCTGACTTTAAAAGCACCAGGACCTGAATATTTCACAAAACCATGCAAACACATTGGATCCTCAGTTCCCATGCTTCCTTTCTAATCATTGGATTTTTAATTGAAATTGGAGTAATAAGATGAGGTATGAACAAGGAAATTTAGTTGCTATGCAATCAATGATTAAGTAAAATTTGTTAATATTCTGACAGAAAACGCATCAGAAACAAATTTCCAGACCTCTGCAGGGGCTGCTAAATCTACCGAATGCTATTTATTAGAATTTTAGACAGTCCCCGGGTTATGAGAGCAATCATTCCAGAGATCTGTTTGTGACATAAAATTTTGTTAAATCGGAAATGACTGACAATTGTGTGGGATAGGATCACAAACACAGCTGTGATGGGAGGGGGAGCAGGCAGGGAAAGCATGCCTGCCAGCGGCTTCACTGTTTCAGTTAGCCAGTGGGACTGCTCAGCGTGGCCTCACTCAGCCCCAACTATTGTGGTTCATTCATATGTATGCGTGTCATTAAGTCAGGCATTCTTAACCCGTGAAGATTTAATCATCTAAGGGTTTTCTAGTATCATTGTCAATTTAAATTGTACATATAAGTATATCTTTGCTTTAAGAAGTGGACAGACAGAACCTTATCAGAGGGTGAGGGTGGACGGAGTGCTGGGAAGGATATTTGAGTAGATGGAGGGACGTTCTGGCAGTGAGACTCCAACCAAATGTTCTCATTTTACTGTAGAACATGATCCTTTTGTGCTGCGGTTACCATTTGCTACCATGTATCATTAGATCATACATCTTGCCAAGCGCTTTCTGAATCGATTACATGCTTAGCTGTGCATATTTCCTGTCACCTGTCCTTCCTGAAGCCTCGACTCTGAGTGCCTTCAGCTGTACAGCCACATTGGCTAGAGGGTTGATCGATCATCTGCTTCACATGGCCAGTTTTGTTCATGTATTTAAAAAAAAGATCCTTAATTACAAATTGCTCACAATCATCTTAATATTGTTCTGTATTTGTAAAATAATGTCGAGATTTGTTTTGTTGCTCTGCTATTTTTAAAATAACACTTGCAAATTTCCTAAAAAGCTGCAGATCTGTCTTTAATATTTTGTGTTCCTGAGTGAAACTTTTGGTTCTTTTTTTTTTTAACATTTTCAAACATGATGTATGACTGCAGCACAAGATATGAGCCATTTAGGTATAGATATGATGAAGTAAATAATTAAATACATTAAATCCTACATAATATCCACGGTTAAAATGTAGCTTGAAATAAGATTTTCGATTGAGGTGTATATTTAGTGGACTCCGATATTATGGGTATTTAAAACAAGCAACTTTTGTTGAAAACCTCATTTATCTTTGTAAAGATCAATCCTTAATGAAAACTTCCAAAGAGAGTTAAAATACTGGTGAGGTTCATTGACGGTCTGTCATGGGATCTGACATCCACGTTAGTAACACACAGCCTTTTCTATTGAGCTGTCATATGCATGTTACCATATTGGTCCAAGTGGCAGCAAAATGCCAGCAGATATTTAAAAGAACATTATTTTTCATTTATATGTTCATTAGTTGGCATTTATCCTTTGAAAGCATGAATGATGCCCTTGGTTAAGATTCAATGAAAGCCTCAGTATAACACTCAAGTGTGTTAAATTTAATTGATTTTGACTGATTTTATTGTTCCACTGTACCGTGGCAATCCTGTGTCTGTACGAGATGATATCCTGACTAATCATCAACATGCTCTCTTCTTATTACTTTTTCAGCGGTGTGTGTTATTTCTGTCAATGTGTTAAGGGACTTGTCTCTCCTAAAGCAACTTATCATACATCACAGAAGTGTTCGTTGATGAAGTAAATCTCTTTTCAGTACAAGGCTGTCAATTTGCATCAGAGAGGCTGCAGATCTTAAATACAACTTAATTCTTTTACCAAATTGATAGTTATGCACTCGAAAATACCATATTTAGAGTTAAACTAAATAATTCAGACAATGTTGCAAAATAGAATGTTTTGTCATACATAATCTATAATTTAAATTGATATGTTTAATAATTGGAACTGCTGATTTTTCATTTAATTTTTACAGCTTTAGTTTTTTTAAATATATGCATATGTATATTTATATATGTGTATATATAAATATATATGTATAGTGAATGTTCTGCAATATTTGTTCCCCAAGCAGTTCAATTAAATTCCTGTTTTGTGCCTATTAATCTGCAAGTATAGTTCCAACCACTAGATGGGAGGCAATGTTTGTCAGTCAATGCATTACATATCTATGCGATGCTGACTCTCACCTATACTTATAATGCCTTAATGGAAACTTATTATTTATTTTATGTAAAGCACTTTGGTGTCAATGCGAGTTGACTTAAAACGTGCTATATAAATAAAACTTACTTACTTACTTACTTACTTACTTACTTACTTACTTACTTACTTACTTACTTACTTACTTACTTAATAGTGTTTCAGTAGGTGTGTCATTAATGGGATATTATAATGAATGTATTTTCAAAACTTATTGCAATATTTAATAGTTTAAGAAAGAACTGCAGATGCTGGGAAAATCGAAGGTAGACAAAAATGCTGGAGAAACTCAGCATCAATGGAGAGAAGGAATAGGCGACATTTCGGGTTGAGACCCTTCTTCAGACAGATTTAATAGGGTAGTCTTTACCTTTTTAAGTACATCTTCATGAATATTCCAGACACCAGAGACTATATATGCTGGATTGTTTGTAGTTTTTGTTCATTATTTTTAGGGGTGAGGATCAAAAGATTTGGTTAAAATACAGGCAAACAAATTGACATTTAAAAAAAATTGCTTGCATGAGTAGGAGACTATGTGCATCTGTTTGTATTGAGATCATTCGATTTTCATATTAGTAGTATGCTTGGCTGCTGTAACTACTTTTGTCTACAATGTCACATGGGTGACCTCCGAGAATATATATATATATTTTTTTCACTTAAATATTTATTGATTTTTAAGAGATATTTTCAAAACAGTGCAACACCATCGCCATAAATAAAACAAAGTAAGAAAAACAGCAATCAAAATGAAAAAATAAGTAGATGGGGGGAAAAAAAAAAAGTAAATTAAAAAAAAAAATTGGAATAAGACCGTGTGGTTCACTTACCAAATTAAAAAAAGAAAAACCATTACATTGATTAGTTATCTGGAGATAATTCAACATTCATACAAACATACCATCTAGTTCTACATAACGCAATCTTCCCATATCTAGCTCGGCATTTATCTAATTGGTGTCATGGCTCAAATAAACAGTCCATTTTTCCCAGATCTTCTCAAATGAATTCTCCTTGACTCTCAAGGAATATGTCAATTTCTCCAAATTAAAGATGTCTCGCACAATTTCTAACCACTGTTCCACTTCCAAGAATATTCTAAATATTCTATCATTTTAGAAGGAAAGAGTGCATTAGGCACTTGATAGCAGAACTACTTGGACTTACAGTTTCACAAGTATCTCAACATAATCTCTTTCCCATCGTACTAGCAGCAGACAAAACCAAAGTGGAATGTCAACTGTTTTATCCATTTGTTTGAAACCTAAAGAAATACACATGTTGATTGAATGAATTGATTGAATTAACAGAAGAGGTATGATCAGGAAGAAAATGCTGAGTGACCTTATGGATTGAATAACCTAGGGCAGGGTGTAAATAAATGGTGTTCTTAAACGCACCTGTTGGTGGCCCAGAAAAAATAATATTTTCATTTATTTGGAGCCTTGTTAAATTGCAATACTACTAAATTACTTTTCAGCTGCATGGAGAGTGGGCGGCATGATGTCGCAGCTGGTAGAGCTGCTGCCTCATAGCACCAGAGATCTAGATTCAATGCTGACCTCAGGTGCTGTCTAAGTGTAGAGTTTTTATGCTCTTGTGTTTCCTCCCGGTGCTCCAGTTTCTTCCCACATCCAAAGACCAGTGGGTTTGTAGGTTAATCAGCCTCTGTAAAGTGCCCTTAGTGTGTAGGGAGTGGATTAGAAAGTGGGATAACTTAGAACTGTGTGAACGGGTGATCGATGGTCAGTGTGGGCACCATGTGTCAAAGGACCTCTGTCCCGCCCACTGCCCTGACATCAGTCTGAAGAAGGGTCTTGTCCCGAAACATCACCCATTCCTTCTCTCCAGAGATGCTGCCTGTCCCGCTGAGTCAGTGGAGATGCTGCATTTCTTCAAGGAGGCTTGAAAGACATCCTTGAATATTTTCCTCTGGTTTTCTAGTAATCTCTTCTCATGACAGAGCTTGGACAGAATTGTCTATTTCAGGAGTCTGGTGGCGTCCACACAAATTGTAGCCGATTAAGTATAAGTAGAGCCTCCATAGTAGGGATTTAACCTGAGAGTGGACACAGACCTTAGTTGGCCTGTATTTACAGTGAATTTGGGTGATTTTGCAGAGACAACGTGGTGGCATCTGCCCAGTGCTCAGAGCAGCACAATTACCATTTCCTTCACAATATACATGCAGAGTGAAATTTTTGCTCTCTTTCTGTTGCACCTTAAAGTATGATTTTATTGCACTGAAAAGCAGATAATTAGGTGGCTAAGTTAAAGTGATTCATCGTGAATGAGCATAGATGTGAATGCACATTTATTTATGGATACACACGGAACTGCAAGACTTTGCAGTTAGCGTGAGAAAATACAAAATGTTGGAGTAATTCAGTAGACCAGACAGCATCTGTAGAGGAGTTTAAGAGGGAACTGCAGATGCTGGAGAATCGAAGGTTACACAGAAAAGCTGGAGAAACTCAGCAGGTGCAGCAGCATCTATGGAGCGAAGGAAATAGGCAACGTTTCGGGCCGAAACCCTTCTTCAGACTGCTAGCGAAGGAAATAGGCAACGTTTCGGGCCGAAACCCTTCTTCAGACTGGGACTGGGAAACCCTTCTTCAGTCTGAAGAAGGGTTTCGGCCCGAAACGTTGCCTATTACCTATCTGTAGAGGAAATGGATTGGCAATGGTTTGGGTAAGGACAGTTCTTCAGTCTCAAGAAGGGTCCCTTCACAGATGCTGACTGACCAGCTGAGTTATTCCAGCACTTTTCTATTTTGCATATTTATTTTTATTGGGTGATTATTGTTCATTAGTAAACTGCTGGGTACTGCAATTAATATGAGCCATAATTTGAAACCCACTAGTAGGAAATACTGATATATAATATTTTATTTTATAGCTCGATTCCTGGCAATACAGACCCTGGACACGCCAAATCCTAACAGCCTAAAGTTTCTTGCTGGTCGTCAAGTAGTCGATTCGGGAAGTATTGATTTTCCAAATGTGAATTCAGCTCACTGCTCACCTCTAGCCATGTAAGTGTAACAAGTTTCCATGTAAACAAACACATTAGAAGAGACAGAGGAAGAGCAACTACTTGGCCTGTGCTACTTCCATCAACCTAATTGGCGAGTTTGGAATAGTGTAGGAGAGTTTGAAAAAGTGTCATGTTGAAGACCTCCTTCGACTATGTGGAAGACTAGCTTCGACTAGCTTCGGGAAAATTGGACACCGAATAGTGGAGAGTGAAGACGCCTCCTTCGATCTCCTTCGATCTCCCTTCGAAGACTCTACGACTACCTTTGATTACCTTAGACTACCCTCGATTACCTACGAATAATATGTCGTCCTACTTCGACTAAACCTACGAGTAAAAAAATATATAGATTTTTTGCATGGCGACCTTTTTTTACTTGCGGGCATTTTTCAGCATGTTGAAAAATACGCCACGACCTAGCTGAGGCTACGCAGGCACTACTATCGAGCATGAAGGAGAGTTACAAAGACCTCCTAGGACCTCGTGTCGACCATGCTGCGAGTATGAGTCGAGGGCAAACACTTCTAAACTCGCCAATTAGGTCGCCGCAGTGAGCAGCCCCTTAAGAAGTAAGACGACCATTGCTCAATTGCCTCTTATGCCACCTCATGTTACAAAGATCTTTACGGCAAATCACTGCTCCTGTTTAGAACAACAGACAATTCAGGTGCCACTATAGAAATGTAAGTTTTTGGTAATGCTTTCTCATAATCCTTCTATGTACAATTTCCTTGTGGGAAGTCCAAAACATAGCTAAAAATGGAAACAGTTTAAAAAGCATCTTTGCTGTTGACATCTACACATTACGGTTTGATACTTTCTATTAGTCTTTATGATCTTTGCTGCAGCCATTACAACATGCAACCAATGACACTGACTTACAGTTACAATAGGCAGTTACAAAAGTTATGAACCTTTTCCGTTCTTTCAATTGCCTGTCAGCATTTCAGACGCAATGTGGGATACCAACATTGTGTTTGATAAATGGTCAGAGCTGCTCCTTGTAACTGTTATAACAATGTAAATGTAACAAGCAGAATTTGCAATCTTACAAAAACGGTTTCATATTGGTAAGGCAGGGAAGCTCTTAGAAACCAGCACTCATTTGGCTCTCTTTTTCAGGCAGCTGTTCCAAATAGAAGGTGTTAAAAGTGTGTTTTATGGACCTGATTTCATTACAATAACCAGGGTAAGTTTGACCTTTAACATACAGTATTTGTATTTTGCTTTGTGTAAAATATGAACATAGTGCTGGAAATTAAGTATTAAATATTTGCAGGAAAGCCATGTGGAGTGGAACATTCTTAAGCCTCAGGTTTCTGCAGTCCTTGATGATTTCTTTGCTAGCGGCCTGCCTTTAATGACAGACACACCACAACCAGATTCTGGTAAGGATTTCCCTTTGCTCTTCGCGGTTGGCATTGAAATGAAACTGAATGACACATAAGTAATTAAGATCTGTAGCAAAGCTGCTCAGATGATCAGTCCAGTGGTGCACTTACTCTTTTTTATAGTTTAGAGATACAGCACGGAAACAGGCCCTTCGGCCCACCGAGTCTGCGCCGACCAGCGATCCCCATACATTAACACTATCCTACACATTAGGGACAATTTTACATTAATACCAAGCCAATTACCCTACAAACCTGTGTTTAAGAGGGAACTGCAGATGCTGGAGAATCGAAGGTTACACAGAAAAGCTGGAGAGCCTCAGCGGGTGCAGCAGCATCTATGGAGCGAAGGAAATAGGCAACGTTTCGGGCCGAAACCCTTCTTCAGACTGATCGGGGGTGGGGGTGGGTGGGGACAAGAAAGGGAAAAGGAGGAGTATCCAGAAGGCTGGAGGGTGGGAGGAGACAGCAGGGGAGCTGAGGAAGGGGAGGAGACAGCAAGGACTAACAAAATTGGGAGAATTCGATGTTCATGCCCCCGGGGTGCAGACTCCCCAAACGGAATATGAGGTGCTGTTCCTCCAATTTCCAGTGCTGCTCGCTGTGGCCATGGAGGAGACCCAGGACAGAGAGGTCGGAGGCGGAGTGGGAGGGGGAGTTGAAGTGCTGAGCCACCGGGAGGTCAGCTTGGTTATTGCGGACCGAGCGGAGGTGTTCGGCGAAACGATCGCCCAACCTCCGCTTGGTCTCACCGATATAGATCTGCTGACATCTAGAGCAGCGGACGCAATAGATGAGGTTGGAAGAGATGCAGGTAAACCTCTGTCGCACCTGGAACGATTGCTTGGGTCCTTGAACGGAGTCGAGGGGGGAGGTAAAGGGACAAGTGTTGCATCTCTTGCGGTTGCAAGGGAAAGTGCCCGGGGAGGGGGTGGACCGAGAGGGAAGGGAAGAATTGACAAGGGAGTTATGGAGGGAGCGGTCTTTGCGGAAGGCAGATATGGGGGGAGATGGGAAGATGTGGCGAGTAGTGGGGTCACGTTGGAGGTGGCGAAACTGACGGAGGATTATTTTTTGTATGTGACGGCTGGTGGGGTGAAAGGTGAGGACTAGGGGGACTCGGCCCTTGTTGCGAGTGCGGGGATGGGGAGAGAGAGCAGTGTTGCGGGGTATGGAAGAGACCCTGGTGCGAGCCTCATTTATGGTGGAGGAGGGGAACCCCCGTTCCCTGAATAGTGAGGACATTTCAGATGTCCTGGTGTGGAACGCCTCATCCGTGGAGCAGATGCGGCGTAGACGGAGGAATTGGGAGTAGGGGATGGAGTCCTTACAGGAAGCAGGGTGGGAAGAAGTGTAGTCCAGATAGCCATGGGAGTCAGTGGGTTTATAGTGTATGTCGGTTAGAAAATTGGAGGAACAGCACCTCATATTCCGTTTGGGGAGTATGCACCCCGGGGGCATGAACATCGAATTCTCCCAATTTTGTTAGTCCTTGCTGTCTCCTCCCCTTCCTCAGCTCCCCTGCTGTCTCCTCCCACCCTCCAGCCTTCTGGCTACTCCTCCTTTTCCCTTTCTTGTCCCCACCCACCCCCACCCCCGATCAGTCTGAAGAAGGGTTTCGGCCCAAAACGTTGCCTATTTCCTTCGCTCCATAGATGCTGCTGCACCCGCTGAGGCTCTCCAGCTTTTCTGTGTAACCCTACAAACCTGTATGTCTTTGGAGTGTGGGAGGAAACCGGGGAAAACCCATGCAGGTCAGGAGGGGAACTTATAAAGTCCGTACAGACAAGCACCTATAGTCAGGATCGAATCTGTTTCTCTGGCACTGTCAGGCAGCAACTCTGCTGCTGCGCCACTCTGCCGCACTCTTGTCCCAAACTCTTTATTAATTCTTATATACTTTGTCAGAACCAACTGAGATTAGATGCTGAGATTAGAGTTCCTTTTTAAGCATGTCAGAATTTACCATGCAAGGAAAATTGTATAATTTGGCAACTTCCTGTGGGCATTCATAAAACGGCTAGTATTACATATGGCTATTATATATATTTTTTAATTTCTATTACTTTTTCTTAACTATTTTGTTCATCTCCATAATTCATCGCATGGTTCCAAATATGAGTGCTGAGTTGTAGAACTTGTTCCTGCTAATTATAATTAGCCTTTCATTGGTTGAAATGAAAACGCCCCTGGTGCTGCTGGTAAGTCCTGCCACATCATCATTACAGCGGGAGGATCCGGCAGATCACACTGCAAACTTGGCATCATCTCCAGAGTCCTTGTGTAGGCAGTAAAGATGCCAAGCTGTACAGGTGTTCAGCAGGTGGAGCCCAGTGGCAGTCCACTGATTGAGACGATAGGAGTCCTGAGTCTAGAAACTTGTTCCTGCTAATTCCCAGCCTTTCATTGGTTGAAATGATCAAAGCCCCTGGTGCTGCTGGCAGATTGCCACATCATCATTACAGCGGGAGAATCCGGCAGATCACACTGCAAACTTGGCATCATCTCCAGAGTCCTTGTGTAGGCAGTAAAGATGCCAAGCTGTACAGGTGTTCAGCAGGTGGAGCCCAGTGGCAGTCCACTGATTGAGACGAGAGGAGTCCATCCAGTCTGGAATGATTTCCTCCTTATGTTCCCAAGCACTCTAGTCAGACCCGCACAGATATCAAGCCAGAGTTCTTCTCTGACTGCTGGCAGATTGTCATCCACAGGAAGAGCAGAAGGCCGGTTTGGGGCACGGAAGCTGAATATCACACAGCTCACTGCAAAAAAACATTGATGAACTTAAAAACGCATTATACATTTTGGAGAGCCATGAAATGTTTCCTTCACATCCCACTGCACTGATGCGAAGCAATTCATCTGAATATCAAGGTACTTCATCCTCTAAGGTGTCTAGAATGCGAGGGTGAGTCAGAGGGATTTGCTCCTGATGCCGGTGAATGAAAAAAACGACTGCAAGAAATAAATAAAAGAGGCCATTTTTTTTCAATCCTGGGTCCACTAAGTGGAACAGGGAGAGATATGTCCTCAAGTCTTCAGATAGGTTGTCAGAGGAGCTTTGTTACTGCACCCTTGAGGAGGAGGACAGTTCAATAATATTCTTGCAGTTGGACATATCGAGGAGCTGCAAATTCTTCAGAGCCAGCTTGTACGATTGGAAGACCATGGGCACTAGAGCCCATGGGACTTTCTGCCGTCCTGGAGGCTGTAGGTGAGAGCGAAGGTGACGTGGGAATGTCTGGACACTGAAGGAGTTGATAAGTTCAACCCATTTCATTGAGACAAATAAAGCTGCTAGAAGTGATGGTTGATGAGCTATTTTAAACATGGCTTTTTGAGACAGGTGGGCCCATACTTCTATTCTGGTGGCAATATATCAGAATCCATGAGGAAGGGCATCACCCTCCTATACAAACAGGAGCGGGTGAAGGAGGAATTTGAAAATTGGTGATTTTTAGTACTGTTGAACATGAATGGCAAGTTTCTATCCAAGAATATCAATACTTTGAGTCTTTCTTTTCTGGGGCAGGTCATCCATTTGTGCCAAACCCACATACCTGTCAGTAAAATTTCTGAAAGCCTGTGACTACTTAGGGATACTATGTTCTACATAGGGACAAGTCAGTGCCAAGGAGAAGACCTCTAACAATTGTGGTCTCACTTGTAGACTTAATTGATACGTTCTCCAAAATGGGACTCGGGAGAGTGGGACAGGCAGCATCTCTGCAGGGCAGGCAGCATCTCTGGAGAGAAGGAATGGGTGATGTTTCTGGTCGAGACCCTTCTTCAGAGATGCTGCATGTCCCACTGAGTTACTCCAGCTTTTTGCGTCTGTCTTCGGTTTAAACCAGCATCTGCAGTTTCTTCTTACATACTTATGTACTGTATGATTTGCCTGGATAACACACAAAACAAGGTTTATCACTATATCTTAGTACATAAGACCATAATACATAGGAGCAGAATTAGGCCATTTGGCCCATCGAGTCTACTTCACCATTCAATCATGTCTGATTTATGTTTTTCCTCTCAACCCCATTCTCCTGCCTTCTTGTAAACTTTAATACCCTTACTAATCAAGAACTCATAAACCACTTTAAAAATACCAAATGTCTTGGCCTTCACAGTAATGAATTCCACCTCATCCCTATTCTAAAGGTGCATCCTTTTATTCTGAGGCTGTGCCCTCTGGGTCTGGACTCTCCCATTACTAGAAACATCCTTTCCACGTCCACTGTAACTAGGTCTTTCATTATTTGATAGGTTTCAATGAGGACACCCCTCATCATTCTAACTACCGCATGTACAGCCATCAAACGCTCCTCATACTTTAACCCAATCATCCCCGGGATCATTCTCGTAAACCACCTCTGGACTCTCTCCAATGCCAGCACATCCGTCCTCAGATTTGAGGCCTAAAGCTGCTCACTACATTCCACATGTGGCCTCACCAGCACTTTATAAAGCATCGGCATTATAGCCTTGCTTTTACAGTATATTCTTGTCCCCATAAATTGGACACGAGCATTGCATTTACCTCACTTACCACTGAATTAACCTGCAAATTGACCCTTAGGGAATCCTGCACCAGCAGTCACAAGTCCCTTTGCATCTCCAACTTCTGAATCCACTCCCCACTTAGAAAGTAGCAAGTTTTAAGTTATCGAGTAGTGGGAGGGAGGGAGAAAATAAGATAGATAAGAGACCAAGACAAACTGACACACAAGGGAGTAGTGGCAACTGAGAGAGGGTGGTGAAAACTTTTGCATCAGAGTTGATCTCTCTGATCAAGATGTAATTAGATTACATAGAAGTAACGAATAAGTACGGAGGTTGCAGTTGCTTGAAAGACCGGCAGATCAGGGAAAGTCTGTGGAGATTAAAAAAGTCAATATTTCATTAGAACCAACCGGTCGGGATTTCTGAAATTGTTGAATTAATTGTGACTTAAGGGCGATAACATGCCTGCTAGCAATATGAAATGGTGTTTATAGAGCTTGCGTTAAGTTTCATTGGAATGATGAAATTGGCCACAGGAAAGGAAATCAGTGGGGTGGAGAATTGGAGTGACAGGCAACAGGTGGGTTTTGAAATTAGACAGAAGTGTTGTTTGGTGTAGGAACTGCAGAAGCTGGTTAAAACACAAAAGTAATGGAGTAACTCAACATGTCAGGCAGCATCTCTGAAGAACATGAATAATTGACGTTTCGGGCCGGGACCCTTCTTCAGACTTCACCTGTACATGTTCTCCAGACATGCGGCCTGACCTGCTGAGTTATTGCAGCACAGTATTGTTCAAATGGGCCATCTGATATGTGCTTGGTTTCTCCAATGTAGAGGAGAATCTCTGGTGCATCATTGATTCTCTATGCGGTGTAGTGACGTCTCATTCAGATACTAATGGTTTTTCATTGAAAATTGTCTTTATTCTAGTTTGTAGTTTCACTTTTTAAAGTCAAAGTTGCATTTATTGTCATGCACAAGTATGGTGAGGTACAGGTACAATGAAAACCTTGCTTGCAGCAGCATCACAGACACATAGACATAGACAACCAAAACCATACGTTATACATTCACCTTCATTTCAGCAAGATGGTAAAAAGAAAAAAAAGATTGTGGAAAAAAAACAGGACTGCTATATTAAAAATATGCACCATGTGATTGTTAGTTGTTGCTGGAGATCATTTTATGGTTATTCTGAAATTCTTAAAATGTGTGGTTGGAAGGTGGTCGTGGAATTGCGCTATTTCATGCCGTTCTCTCTTTCTCTCTTCTAGACCTCTCAGAGAGTGAGGAGGATGACGAAGTGGTTGCAATGATCAAGGAACTGCTGGATACAAGAATAAGGTATTTTACTTACCAATCTGGTTTTCATTGAAATATTCACCACATATGGTGGAACTTCTTAACTGACTCATAACAGATTAAGTTATATATGGAATTCTGGATATTGATCCAAAGAAATCCAAATGAATTTTTCTTCCACTTTGTCAGAAAGAGCCCATTGCATCAATGTCCAATATAGTCTTTAACAGAATCCTCTTTATTAATGACACTGGCGTTCAAAAATACTACAGGCAAAAATACCAATACTAAGATAGACACAGAATGCTAGAGTATCTCAGCGGGCCAGACTCCATCTCTGGATTGAAGGAGTGGGTGATGTTTCGGGTTGAGACCCTTCTTCAAACTGAGTGTCAGGGGAGTGGGAGACACAGAGATAAGGAAGGGTAAACTGTGTAAAAAAAAAACATTGGTAGCCAGGAGAAGGTGACAGCAAAGCATACAGAGATAAAATATAATTGGCATTGTAGAACATTCAAATATTTTGTAAAACAGTTTCCCACCCAGGAGTTCCTAAAGAAAACATTTGAGAAAAAGGGAGAAGAAATACTATTAATATTCAAGGGAAAAAGAAAAGTAGACATGACAGCATGCAGCATAGTCCTGAATATTTTTCCATTAAAAACCAAACCACTGACAGATTATAGCACCCGTGAGTTTGATTTAATTAAGATCGAAATGTAGTCAGTAATCAACAATTGAGTGTCAGAACCTTGGGTTGTAATTCTCTTTGATTTAGTTTCCTGCTGTACACTCTTCAAATAATTCAATAATTGTCGCATCACATAAAACATTAAGATGCTGTATTTTGTTTCACATTTATAGACCTACTGTGCAAGAAGACGGAGGAGATATCATCTTTAAAGGTTTTGAAAATGGTGTTGTGAAGCTAAAACTGTTGGGCTCCTGCACTGGCTGCCCAAGCTCAGTTATTACTTTAAAAAGTGGAATTCAAAATATGTTACAGTTTTACATCCCTGAAGTTGACGAAGTAGAACAGGTAAAACGTGAAATAACACAGTAAGAATTCTTATATTCAAGTTGTTCAGATCTAAAGCATGAATGGTACAGATAAATGTGCCAACATTGACCATATATTTTCACTTCCAGTACATTATTCAGCTTAGCCTCTAACATCTCATCAGCTGAAGCCCTCACTCGTGCCTATTTTGCATCTAGACATGATCATTCCAATGCACTCCAACGTGTCGGCCTTTGCAAACATGAGGTCCTCCAAAATCCAGTGTGCTAACTCTTCACACACATCACTCCCCTTGCTTGCAGAGTTTCCATCTTGCACTATGCATTCTATGCATTCAGCATTATTTGATGTTTTATGTTTAGTTTTTAAATTGGATTGGGCCAAATCTGTTCCTTTAACCATGCTTTATGCAGCTGTATCAATATTCTTACTTTTCTTTTTTTTAAAGTTTTTAGCAGGTGCGCTGAGCAGCTTTGCATCGTAATTCTCTTTAATGATGATTCTCATGATTGATATTTTGCTTTAGTTATCTATTATTCTTGTGTATAATCCATAAGAAACCTGAAATAAACTGGGGTTTAAGGGGACCCAGTTATGGAAAATACTGAAAAATATATTCTGCTCAAATATGTTAACAATCTCTGGTTGCTTTTATGTCTCATATCTTGTATTATTTCTATTAGTATAGTTTTGTCCCTCTGTCTTTAAGATATTGCCAGGTTTGTAGTATTCTTTCTTGCATGATATACAGCTTCAAGTCCTCTCTTCCTAACTTGCAAGTTTCATGCTATTCAAAGCCTAGTTTATTTAACAGAAAGTTAATTTTGCATCATATTCAGATTTTGGAACAGCTGCTAAAAATAATTTGATGACGAAGGGTTATGCAACATATTTTATTACATTTTGCATTTATGAACATGGTGTACATTAGGTAGGTGTTTATTTGGAATGCCTAAGCAATCCATGGATTATTTTGAGACTTCTCATTTGATTATTTTTCATTGCAGGTCCAAGATGAAGTTGATGATGCAAACATTAAAGCCTTTGAAGAATTAGAGAAGAAATTAAAAGATTCGTAAATTATTTACCAGAAATGTTCAGAAATTTGTTGAGAGATCTGTTTATTTCTCCCAGTTCTTTTATTGCGATAGAAAGTCATATTGATCCCATATTACCTGTCTCATTGTTTGTTTTGTTACATTACTGGAAATACTGACTGGTATGAATTGTTGATTTTTTCTTTGTCATCTGCATTTCCCTTTAACTGTCCCAATTGGAAAATATAGCCTTTTCCCTCTCTTATACCAGTGTGTGAAAGAAATATTATTATCTGGATTAACATTGATCATCGTTTAGAGAATAATGTATTTGATATTTTACTCAGTTCTCATTGAAAAGGGGCAGGATTAGTCTTTAGTTTTGGATCATTTAGTTGTACCACATCTCAACTTATTTTATATCTTAAATTTGGTATGATGCCTGTGCACTGTCTAAAAATGGAAAGTTGTTTCCTTTTTCTTAGTTAACCATCAACTTCACACAGCATATAATGGAGAAGAGCTATATTTTGCTCATCTGCCAAAGTGGCCCACAAAGTGGGGTTATTCCAACACTGCATTCCATGAACGTCATATAAAACACCGTTGAAGCAGGATACTTATAAAGTACAGCTTTAAAAGAACTTTTGCACATGTCAAAGGAAAGTACTTTTTATATGTGAGCTACATGGGAAAGGAGTGTATATTTGAAGAATGTTGGAAGAAATATAGTTATTGTTTAGTGAAAGATCTTGGACGCCACAGCATTAATACTTGGCTACTGTGCTCCTTCTGTAATATACGAAAATACAGAAGTGAAAAGTAAAATTAAAGAAACTAAAATTATCTGTTACACTTTCACCAGTTAATTATTTTATGTGACTACTTCTGATGAAGCAACAGTATGTCCTCCTGCTGCTGCTATTGGGAACTCTCAAAGATGAGTGCGTCTTCTGAGTTTTTACATGCCTCGTATGCAAGGTCAATATCCAGCTACTCCACATTGCCAATGGTCTGGGGTCTGCAGGAATGGTCATGATTGTAGGTAGTCTAAGTAGGGTGTAGGGATCATCTTCATCCAATCTGGCCAATTTTATTGGTAGGTTTTTTTTGATTAAGGGTTGCCACCAGGATCATCAGTTACGTATAAATATTAATCCCCTTAATTACATTGTTTATTTGTTCTTACTAAAAGGGCCATGCCCATATTTGTGAGTACGGTTTGATTTTTCATATTATTGTTTACCTTTCATGAGGTTTAGTTGCTGACCCAACTGACATTTGATGTTGGTGTGTCTTTGATGGCTGTAACAGCGTTCGTATTCAGAAGGCTGCTGCACATACTTCTCAGGTGTCATTGATATCCCGGTATGCCCTTTCATGGTTGCAGCATCCTTAGTTGGGTGGCCCCGGCAAGCATGTCTGAAGGGGTCATTGTTTACCCGGAATACCCTTCTGGAGACCAAATGGGTGTGGTGTTCGGTCTTATTTTCCTTGATCTGTACAAAATTTGGATATGTTCAGTGGGAGCATGTTCTGTACATGTACTGAGAATATCTGCGTAGGAAAGAACTTCAGATGCTGGTTTGAATCGAAAACATGCTGGAGTAACTCAGCGGGACAGACAGCATCTCTGGAGAGAAGGAATGGGTGATGCTTCGGGTCGAGATGCGTCTGAAGAAGGTTCTCGACCCGAATCGTCACCCATTCCTTCTCTCCAGAGATGCTGCCTGTTCCGTTGAGTTACTCCAGCATTTTATGTCTACTGAGAGTATCTATTGTCAACCGATTTGTAAAGCTGGAGACATATTTGGCAAATGTCTTGTATCTGCTGATCTTAAGATACTTCATAAGATATTCATCCACTTTCCTCTGGCCCCTTTAACAAAGCCAAAGTAATTGACCTCTTGTCCTTTTGACTTTTCTCTGTCCTGTTCTGTTAGATGGTTATATTTTTCACTTCTTTCTTTCTATGCCTTGGTGAGACACTGGTCACTATTCTTGAATCTGATTGTCATGTCTACCACAGCTGCCATCATTTCCTTTGCAAATATTAGGTGTGTCTTCCACAATGCACCATCATCAAATCTAAATGAGGTTTCACAACAGTCAACCAACCATATTTGCCTGCCTTTTCTGTCAGGCACTCTGTGATCATTTTGCATTGTTTGATTTTTGCATTCTTGATGCTTAGGCACCAACCAGAGATATGTTCTATCTAGTGTCTCATTGGACACTTCACATCTTCTGCACATTTTGATATGTTGTGTCCTTGCAGGTGTGATGTCCAGCCGTTATTGTACACCATCCATGTGTTTTATGAACTTTTATCCTCACAAGTCTTTTATCCTATATCTTTGGCAAATTAGACTTACCAATTTTTATTACTCTAGACCTCTCCAGTTCCAATAGATGTTGGATGGGGTTCTGTCTTCCTTTGTCTGAGGTTGGATCTGCTATGGGGCCTCTTTGTCTTGCCTTCGTGGTATACTTTTCTTCTGGAATTCTTCAATTTCTTTAAGAACATCCAGCGATTTCAATTACTCCACCTGGGTAATATTTTTCTTTCTTGCCATTTGGAACACGCTTCAATAACTTTCACATCAGACTGTTCCAAGGATAATCTTTCCCTGATGACAACTGATGGTATTTGAACCTCTAGTTTGGGCAGGAACAGTCCCTTGAATAGATGATCCCATCCTTCGTCTCATTTGGCAGGTGGAGGATCTCTCTTACCGTTTTCTTTATGAGAGTAAGGTGGAAGTACACTCTTGGGACCTTGTGGGCTCTAATGATCTAAACTTTCTATTATGGTTCAACTCTGTGCTTGAGGCTGTCAAACTATTAATCAAGCTTTGAGTAGCAGTTTTCTTTGGTTACTCCTCACAGGGGTTGATCATGCGGAAAGATATTTATCGATCTCCCCTGGTTTGATATATATGATTGAACCCTTGTTAATAATCCAGTTCTTCAACGCATTGTCGACAAATGGCTTTCTCCTGTTCGCTCACCATATGGAAACCCTTGGTCTTTTTCACATTTACCTCCAAGCTGGTGCCCAGGAAAAAAGACTGCAGGATTTTCATGTTTTCTGTCATTCCAGTGTCAGATTCCCTCAGGATTGCAATGTCATTGCGAAGGCATGAGCCGCACAGCTGTTATATGCTGTTCTCCTCCTTTCATCCACACTCATTTTTCCTTTTCCTAGAGCGTACAAATTAGAGGATCCATCGCTATGTTAAAGACATTGGATTCCCTTGTTTGATGCCTCTTATAATAAGTGTGGGCTCTGTTCCCTCCTTGCTAACCAACCACCATGATTGTACCAGTGTATAGATCTTCAATGAGATTATGAACCTTTCTAGTGAATTCAACAGCAATCTGACAAAATCAAATGCTTTAGACATGTCTCTGTGTACCTAGCAATTGCTACATATTGATCTAAAGGTTATTAAAATTTAGAGCACCAAATATCATTTTTCCAGTTTGCATATTTATTAGTGAATGCTTTTCAGTATATAACAATTTATAAAGTCTTAAATTTGCTTGACATTTGAAATGGACTGCTTTAACGGGGTCACATTGAACTAGGATGGTTGAGCTGTAGCAAACCTCCATGGTTATAGGACTGTTTAAGGTTTAAATTGTTCACTGTACAAATGATGTATTTTGTACATTGTGTATATCAGAATATCACTTTGATAGATATTGTAAGAAATGGCAAAGTTTGAACACGAGGATTGCAAAATAGTTTGTATAATGAAAATAAATGTGTTAAAGCCATAATGCAATTGAAATGTTTTGAAAGGAAATTCTTAATTTCTGCTTTGCATTTGAAATGAACTTCGTGGAGTGATTTGGAAATCCTGGTATAGTATAGTTGATTTCTGGATTTAAATTACACATTTTGATTAAAGCAGAAGTGTCTTGATACAACTGTCAATGCAGTGCAATTCGGAAGAACCAGATCTACAATGGAATTTGGCTATAATCAAACTTCTTATTCCACTTTATTGGTATTTTGTTGATCTCTCTCCATTACTAAAAGCAATTGTAAGGTGGAAGAAAATATCTTCATATTTAAAAAGCTGTTGAGGTTGTATCCATTACACCAACAGATTGCATTTGCAATAAACTTACTATGTTTAATAGTCAATAAATGCTGACCATATGGGAAGTTGTGTTGTGCTGAAAGTACTTCCTGACTGAACAGGAAGATGCTATTGCAAACCATCAACTTGTACAGACACACGGCACAGAAGCAGGCCCTTTAGCTCATGTAATCCACACAGACCGTCAACTACCCATGCTCGCAATTCCATGGAGCCGACCTTACACATTGATGGGGAGAAGGCTCCTGATGCAATGTGGGTGCAGATTAGGGAAAGCTTCACGGCGACTGGCCACGCCGCCGGCAGATGCGTGTTGAGTAGGTGGGGCGGCGCCTTGACGTGAGGGCTTCGGCACGTACAATGTTGTGACAGAAAGTTGCCAGGTCGGGCAGCAACAGCGGCCGCACAAAGGAGCCAGCGTTGGGAAACACAATGTGCGGTAAGTCAGCTATGGGAGATGCCTGTACGTGGGCTCTCAGCTCACCCCTTGCCCTGCCGTGGACAGTGCACGGCTTTTCCATGGGCTTGCGCTTTGATAAAACATCTCTCGGTGTGTTTTCACATCGGGAGGCTATCATCACCGTTTACTGTTCCATGTTCCAACTTATTGTGAAATTGCTTTGAATTAAAACCCGATGTTTTTGGGGCCTGTTTTAGTTCCCTTATATGGTAGTGCATATGTTTTCCTTACGTGTCACTACAGAATGTGTAAGCCGTGGGGGAGAAGGGTCGATGGAATCAGAATGCGTTTGGAAAATAGTATCTTAGACTGCCCAGACTGTCCATAAGATTACTCCAAACTGGACAGAAGCGAAGTGAGTTATTCTCAGTGATAGCAGAGTTGAATTAAGGCAGAGTTAGGGGGTCTGATATATAGACGGTCTCAAACTGACGTTCCGAGCCAACACGTACTAGTGTACAGTGACTGTGTAGCCTTGGAATTTTGGGTGCGATCATATTATTCAAAAGTTCCCCTTGTTTTAACGAGACCCGAACATGAAGCCACTGGTAGAACCCACACTTCTTCCCAAGTTATATAATGACCATTTCCCTCCAATCTGTATTTTTTTAAGCAAATCATATTCTACAACAGAAAACAGACGCTTGATATGATGCTTTTATGGTGTTGTTTTGCATTTATCTCAACTCAAAGTAGTTTTATATTTTTAACTTTTAAAGGCAGTTTTTTAAACGATAAAAGTTTTTTTTTTTTACTTTGATCTTGCTTTGTGTAATATACTTATATAGTCAATAGTAAAACATTCCAGCATCTGCAGTTCCTTCTTAAACAGGATGCAAACTTTATTGTGCTCACTTAATGAGGTAATATGGGATAAACAACTAAATCCTAAATCAGTATATCAATTTCCTGTGGTCCCTAACCTAAGCAAAATTATGATAGACAATAGGTGCAGGAGTAGGCCATTCGGCCCTTCGAGCCAGTTCTGCCATTCAATGTGATCATGGCTGATCATCCCCAATCAGTACCCCGTTCCTGCCTTCTCCCCATATCCCCTGACTCTGCTATGATCTACGTGGAAAATCAGTGCTACGACTCATCAGGGCTATTTGACATTACCAACTTGGTGGTAAATCAGAGCTTTTTTCTGTTAATGCATTTAAAGACAGAGTTCAATTACAGACTAGATTTTCGTACATAATCTCTGATATAAAATGACAGTCACTGGGAAAGAGAGGGCCCCTTTACTAATACTCATCACTGCTACTGGAAAAAATTGTCACAACTTTACCTCTTCTGAAGCACAGAGTGACAGTTGAGAGAAATCCAATGGACGGTATTTTTACGAGGATATCTCAGACTAGCTTCCTTCACACGGTGGATCCTTCTGTGTTGTGGAATTTAATATCCTGGATTATTGTTGGTCACAATCCAGCATTGAATGAGGATAAACCTGAAAACAAGTTACCAATGGTGTACTGCAGTGCTCGGACTTATGCTCAGAGAATCACACAGCAGAGAAACAAATCCATAGCGACCAAGGTCATCCCGTTTGGCTCATATCACTCTAAACATTTCCTATCCATGTATCTATCCTTGGAGCCTTTAAATGTAATGTTACCTGTCTCAACCATCTTCTCTGGCAGCTAATTGCATATAGTCTCAGAATCCTTGAACGTTGCCCACTCTGCTGAGTTCACCAATCATGAGGTCACTCCTCTGTTTCTCTTGACCAGCTCATTACAATATATTTCGCTCTTCAGTCACTGCCTGTTTGAGAGAAGAAGCAACACAGCCAGGTGATCTGGTTTTTCAAAGTGCGGGCCAGGGATGGGCAGCGCTGATGATGGCATAGGTGTGGTTGAAAGTATTTGATATCCTGGTTCTACAGGAGATGTGCTGATGGTAACTTGGAAGTATCCACTTCAAACTGGCCTTATTGAAATCCCCACTATTGATGGTGCAGGTATCAGGGTTTGCAGTCCAGTGTTTGTTGGCCATGGTTTATCATTCCACAAGTGCTGGCTGCATGTCTGGCTGGGTGGAATGTAGACTGCCGTCATGACGATTGAGATGAATTCCCCTGGGGAGGTAGTTTTGACGACACTTCACTGCTAGATGTTCCAGGTGGGAGGGGGAAGGAGCAGTTGGGCAAGACCACCACATCCAAGCAACATGAAGAGTTTACCATGGGATAGACACTGCCGCCCTTCCCTTTTCCCGTTGGCCCCCGTACAGACCATGCGATGGATCGAGAAGCCTCCGGGCGGGTATGCAGAGTCTGTAGAGTTGGGGGTGAGCCCTGACTGTGAAATGGAGCACACTGCATCTGAAGAAGGGTCTCGACCCAAAACGTTGCCCATTTCCTTCGCTCCATAGATGCTGCCTCACCCGCTGAGTTTCTCCAGCATTTTTGTCTACCTGCATTCCCTCATATTTCTTTGGTAAAGCATTTGATAGGTTCAGTTGGAACTGGGTCAAATGCAGGCAGGTGGGATTAATGTCATTGGCGGCATGTTGGTCGGCATGGGCACGTTGGGCCAAAGGGCAGGTTTACAGGCTATGACTCTAAGCATGATATTGTCCAGAACAAGCATCCACCCTGACTGATGTCCCGTGCAACACCACTCTAAACGTTGACTTCTTCCAATGCTGGTGCGTATTAGTTGGAGCGTAGACCGTGTAAAATGCACTGTAGTTAATCAACAAGGCTACTTCAAGAGGATCTTGCAAATTCACGACCTCTACCAGCAAAAAGGGCTAGGACAGCGTGGTGAATGAGAACATCACCTCCAAGTCACGCACCGATATGGAAGTGTGTTGCCACTCATTTGTTATCACTGAATCTAAAACTCTGGTGAGAGCATCATCACCAGACGTTCTGCTGCAGTTCAAGAAGGTGGCTCACCTTCACTTTCTCAAAGATTGAGAATTATCGCTGCCATTGGTAACGATGGCCAGTTCCCAAAAGTGAATAAGTGTAATATTCTTACACACCAGCCGCTTTGTCTAAATAAAATTACCGTTTGATTAAAACGGTGCACTTTTTTTGGATGCATTAGTCGGTTAGCTGTGGTGCTGCCCTCAATGAAATGTTGGCTTTTAAACAAATAAATTAGAAACCGAGTCGGGAGCAGCCTGCAATGACGATTTGAAAGTTGAAACGGCAAAACCGAAGAGCAATTGTTGCTGTAACATGAGTTACACCCCAACCATGGACTGTTTACCCTCCTACCATCCGGGAGACGCTACAGGTCTCTCTGTTGCCGGACCAGCAGGTCCAGGAACAGCTTCTTCCCGGCGGCTGTCACTCTACTCAACAACGTACCTCGGTGACTGCCAATCACCCCCCCCCCCCCCCCCCCCCCCGGACACACTCCTCCCACAGGAAAAACCCTATGTCTGTATATATGCTAATGTAAATATTTATTCAAATCATATGCTATGTCGCTCTTCCAGGGAGATGTTAAATGCATTTCGTTGTCTCTGTACTGTACACTGACAATGACAATTAAAGTTGAATCTGAATCTGAATCTGATCTGAATCTGAAATACTCAAATACAACTGCAACATAAAATACTCGCCCTGAATGATGCAGCCCAGCATGCAGAAACCTTATTCATCTCCCTCTCTACCCGTGATGCCACTTTTTAAAGGTTTGGCTGATGTAGGAACTGGGTGGGAAAGTGGATGGGATCGGGAAGTAGCCAAGATTTTGTCGAGCAGTGGGGCAGGCTCAAGGACGTGGTTTTATTTTTGTGCCGTCTTTACTGTTTTAGGGCTATTATCAATGGTATGTGTGTCTGCATTGTGTCATGGAGTAAATGATAAGTAGGAAGTGGATGCAATTTGATATTTTATGAGATTTTTATTTTAATTAAACTATTAGCGACATTTAACACCTGAATCAATTATTTTGTTTTCAAGGAATTTTTGCCTACCTGAACTACCTTGTTCCACGGACAAGAAGGGAAATCATTGAAATCTTATTCAAAGGGCTTCAAAGACTTGAATACCGAGGTTATGATTCAGCAGGTAACTTGATTTTGTTTTTTTGCATGAGAAACTGAACTTGCATTTAAAGTCAAGAGTGTTCAAATGTTGTTTGTACTGATAATGAACAATGAATTCTTGCTTGTTGCAGCTTAACAGCAATAACACACAGATAAAGTTAACAGCTGGTAACCATAGTAGTTCAAAGTGAAGTCTGTAATGCAACTAACGGCAGACTATATAACATCATGGTTGCGGAAGTTGTGGTTAGTGTTCTGCAGTCTTCGAGAGGCAGATGACTGTTACGAAGAACCTGGTGGTCACGGATTTTTGGCTCGTCTATCATCTTCTCGATGGTAGGAGAGAAATGGGAGCATGGCCAGGGTGGTGTGGGTCTTTGATATTGGCTGCCTTTGTGAGGTACTGCTTCCCATAGGTCCCCTTGATGGTGGGGCAGACAATACCTGTGATGTACTGGGCAATGTCTACCACTCTCTGAAGCCTCCTGAGTATTCGAGTTGCTGAACCAGGCCTTGATGCAACCAGTGCTCATTGTACACATGTAAAAGTTCAATTGAGTATATTAGTTTAAATTCCGAATCTCCTCGTTCTGTTAAGTGATTGGAGGTATTGAAGAGCTTTCTTTTTGCTTTCAATGTGTTGGGCCCAAGACAGATATTCAGAGATGTGCAGGCTCAAACACTTGGAAGTTGTGGCTCTTTCTACCACCAACCCTGTAGAGGCCCACTGAACCTGGACAAATTTGTTTCCCTTCCTGAAGTGCTTTTGAATTGCTTTTGGCAGGGTAGTGGTGAATTGCACCTTGAATTGTAGCAGTCCTTTTGGGTGAAGGTCTTCTTGGGTAAGGAGTACCAGCATTTAGACCCATGAAGGATCACGGATCTGTGATAGATTTCATTTTGTCAGACAACGGTAAGAAATTTGGAGGAGAGCCTGCAGATAATGGGTAGTCATGAGCATAAATCCATTTTACTTCTTGGTGGTAATGGTCACAGGCTTCTGAGTTGCTGTTGGAGTGCTGTGGATGGGTGGCTGTTTAGGATCATTGATGGGGTGCTAGTGCCACAGGCTCACTTGAATTCGATGTTGTTGAGTTTCTTGAGAGTTGTTGGAGTTCTACTTGTCCTAGCAACTAGCAAGTCCAAGAGAGAGTTGGATGTGGCTCTTAGGGCTAATGGAATCAAGGGACAGTTTTGGTCTCCTAATCTGAGAAAAGCCATTCTTGCCATAGAGGGAGTACAGAGAAGGTTCACCAGACTGATTTCTGGGATGGCAGGACTTTCATATGAAGAAAGACTGGATAGACTCGGCCTGTACTCGCTAGAATTTAGAAGATTGAGGTGGGATTTTATAGAAACTTACAAAATTCTTAAGGGTTATGCAGGAATATGCAGGAAGATTATTCCCGATGTTGGGGAAGTCCAGAACAAGGGGTCACAGTTTAAGGATAAGGGGGAAATCGTTTAGGACCGAGATGAGAAAATAATTTTTTCAACAGAGAGTGGTGAATCTGTGGAATTCTCTGCCACAGAAGGTAGTTGAGGCCAGTTCATTGGCTATATTTAAGAGGGAGATAGACGTGGCCCTTGTGGCTAAAGGGATCAGGGAGTATGGAGAGAAGGCAGGTATGGGATGATCAACCATCATCATATTGAATGGCGGTGCAGGCTCGAAGGGCCGAATGGCCTACTCCTGCACCTACTTTCTATGTATATGGGGAGAAAGCAGGAACAGGGTAAGGCAGCAATCTGATGGTGTCAAATTCTTCTTTTGTGCGCTGGAGTATCAGCCCAGGTCTTGAGGTGAAACACCAGAGTAGGACAAACCTGGATTGCAACTGATGATGACCAGGGCAATGAGATATTTTGTTAAACATTGTCAAGTGTACTAAAGTATTGTGAAAAGCTTTTGTTTGAGTGCTATCCAGTCAAAGAAAAGACTATACATAAATCCAGTCTGAAGAATGGTCTTGACTCAAAACATCACCGCTTCCTTATCTCCAGAGATGCTTCCTAACCCGCTGAGTTACTCCAGCATTTTGTGTCTATCTTCATACAGGAATGCGATCTAGCCATCCAACAATGCACAGATAAAAGATAAAGGATACAGCAGTTAGTGGAAGATAATGTCAGACTAAAGAGAGATAAGGTCTCCAAGAAGATAGATGGGAGGCCAGGACTGCATTCTAGCTGATGAGAGGAGTGTTTAGTTGCAGCTTTGCTTCCTGAAGTTGCTCACAATCTCCTCGGTCATGCTGACATTGGGGGAGAGGTTAACGCACAGTGTTCGGGCATGCGTTCAACAGAGTTTCAAGTTGAATCCTGATGCAGGGTTAGTCATTCCTTTCCGTCCACTGGTGCTGTTTGACCCGCTGAGATCATCAAGTTGTTTGTCGGTCCAGATTCCAGGATCTTGTGTCTCCAAAGTCACATCTTCCATTATTTTGCTTAGACACACCCAAAGATCCGAGAGCACTAGGATCTTTGGACACACCTATGCCTGTTGAACAGGTTTACTCGGGTGCAACAGTTTTTTGAGTGCTGCAAGTATTTCTCTCGAGACATTTTTAGTGTTCCTTTTAGAGTGGCTAAAATGGTGCAGAAGGGCCGCTTTGTCAAGGTGATGCTTATTTAAGCATCTACCTTGGATGCATCTGAACAACTGGATGTAATTGCGATGCCTGGTCCCTCCTTTACAAGACTGAGCTCAGGGCATGGATGAGAATCTAGCAGTCTCTTTGACATGGTGAGGGAAGGGGAGGGGATGATGCAACGGATGGTAGCATTGTCTTGGAACAGGGGTGGGGAACCTGCAGCCTTCTAGGCCATTAAGTGCGACCTTTTCAATGAATCCAAATTTTGTAGAACAAATCCTTTTTATTAATTTTTTTTTTTTCATCTTTTATTATTTTAATTTTTATCTTAAAATGAACGTATTTAAAATACCAAAGAGTAAAAGAAGATTCATCGAAATAATCCTCCCCGACTGAAGGCCACAATTAAGACATTAGTAAGTCATGAGGGCTATTTTAACACCTGTTGTGCTCACAATTTAGTTTGAATGTGACTCTAGGCAGGGTTGTATGTGTTGGCTGCCATATATATCCCACTACAGGCCCTCCATGCGTTATCAGCGTTTTATGTATGGACAGCCTGTATCAATGAGCAGGTGTGTGGGAGATCGGTGAGGTGGATTTGCCAGCTGCTGCCAGCATCTTCTGCCATATGGGAACAAGGCACTCCCGTCTGCCTTTTTTTCTCCTTCCCACTGGTGCCTGCTGACAGCCCAAGCTGCGACACTTGGAGGCTGTGTGGTGTGAAGCTGAGTTGGGCAGACTCACTCCCTCACTCGCCAAGTCAGTGAGTCCAGCTGGCGACCACTCGGCCCGTGCCTGCTTGCTCTCCCGTCACAGCTGTTTCGGTTGCGAACAATTCTCTGATGAGAGGGGATCTTATTCAAACAGATAAGATTACTACGGGTTTGGACACACTAGAGGCAGGAAACATGTTCCCCGATGTTGGGGGGAGTCCAGAACCTGGGGCCACAGTTCAGGAATAAGGGGTAAGCCATTTAGAACGGAGACGAGGAAACACTTTTTCTCACAGAGAGTGGTGAGTCTGTGGAATTCTCTGCCTCGGAGGGCGGTGGAGGCCGGTTCTCTGAATACTTTCAAGAGAGAGCTAGATAGGGCTCTTAAAAATAGCAGAGTCAGGGGATTTGGGGAGAAGGCAGGAACGTGGTACTGATTGGCGATTATCAACCATGATCACAATGAATGGTGGTGCTGGATCGAAGGGCCGAATGGCCTACTCCTGCACCTATTGTCTATTGTCTAGAACGGAACTCTGCTGTAACCTGGGGACTTTTTTTAGTATATACTCTAGAAGGTACATGGTTCTCTGTAAATCATTCCATAGTCATCCTGAGGTCAGGAAATGAGGCATTAATATCAATTTGCCTGATCTTCAAAAAGCAATGTGGCACATTTTAGGCTGCTACATCCCCCAGAAGTTAGGTGAATGGATGCATCTTATTGCAATATTCATTGGGGTTATGCAGCTGAATTTCTGTGCACATCTGATGTTGTGGAGGAAGATTTTCCCAATTCCCTCATTGATGTTGTCAGTACATGACCCTGTGTGATGCCCAAGCACCTGGTCTCAGCGGGTCTTGCGTTTGCCCTCCTGCCTGTGTTGATCCAGTGCAAGTGATTTCACAGTGGTTGTCTGAGCCAGGTGAAAGGAGGCTCATTCCAGGATACTGGAACATGGGTGTGTTTGGACATGAAATGAAGAAGGAATAGAGATGGTGAGGCTGGGAGAGAGACCCCCGAATGCACTCCCTATCCATTGATCTTGGTCGTATTTAGTATATGTGCTCCCTTCTTAATACCCCTTCTTGCATTGCCTCCTTCATCCGCCTCGTAATCTTAATGTTTGGACAATGTCCCCTTCCCCAACTCCTATTCCCACTGGCTCATCATTCCATTCCATGTCAAGCACCCTGAGAGGGGATGACTGGAAGTAGACCATGGGGGGCATGTGGCGCAGCGGTAGAGCTACTGCCTTACAGCGCCAGGGACCCGGGTTCGATCCTGACTACGGGTGCTTGTCTGTACAGAGTTTGTACGTTCTCCCCGTGACTTGCTTGGGTTTTCTCCTGTTTCCTCCCACACTCCAAAGACATACAGGTTTGTAGTTTAATTGGCTTGGTGTAAATGTAAAATTGTCCCTTGTATGTGTTGGGTAGTGTTAATGTGTGGGGATCGCTGGTCGGTGCGGACTCGGTGGGCTGGAGAGCCTGTTTCCGCACTGTATCTCTAAACTAAACTAAACATATGACACTCAAGCCAACTCTCTCATTCATGAGCTTACATTGATCTGATGGCTTCTTATGTTAAGTGAAGATTTTGTTGAATATAAATTTATCTCTGACTTTCTTCCAAGGTATTGGAATTGATGGAGGAAATAACAAGGATCGGAGCGACAAAGGGAAACAGATCTGTATCATTAAAAGAAATGGTAAAATCAAGTTATTGGAAGAGGAAGTAAGCAGTAAGTACATTCTTGATTTAAAGTGGAAAGATTTTTCATGGCTATTTTTAACATCTCATAATCTCAAGAGATTTATTGCTATGTAAACTTGCTTTGATACGATTAAAGGGCCTGTCCCACTTGGGCGTCATTTACCCGACATCATTTACCCGACGTGCACGTGATGCGTGCATTACGCGCGCGTGTTGCGTGGTGACATAGGCAGTGACGCGCAGTCGCGCGCAGCACCCCAGGGTTTTGGGATTCACAAAATCTTCACGCACCACCTGCGTGACGCGCAAATGATGAATGTGGAATGACACAGATTTTACAGCACTATTTGCAATCGGATATGCAGGTAATGGAGGGATATGGATCTGTGCAGGGAGATAAGATTAGTTTCACTTGGCATCATGTTCGCCACGGACAGTGTGGACCGAAGGGCCAGTTCCTGTACGGTACTGTTTTTATTTAGAATCAGTTTTGGAGATACAGCGCGGTAACGGTGTTCGATCCCAACTATGGTGTAAGTGTAAATTGTCCCTAGTGTGTGTGTGTAGGACAGTGTTAATGTGCGGGGATTGTTGGTCGGCACGGACTCAGTGGGTCGAAGGGCCTATTTCTGCGCTGAATCTATAATCCTAAAACTAAATTAACACTATCCTACACACTAGGGACAATTTACAATTATTTCAAGCCAATTAATCTACACACTTGAATGTCTTTGTAGTGTGGGAGGAACACCTGGAGAAAACCCACGAGGTCACGGGGAGAATGTACAAGCTCCATACAAAACAGCACCCGTAGTCAGGATCGAACCCGGGTCTCTGGTGCTGTAACTCTACCGCTGTGCCAACATGCAGTCATGTACTCCTGATTTAGTTTAGTTTAATTTGGTGACTTATTCCCCAGAAATGCCCGAAGCCATCAGCTTGAAGTCGTACAGGGCATCAGCCTGAAGTCTGCGAAAGTACAAGGGCTGATTTGGGATGACCTGAAACAAGAAGTAAAAGGGAGAGCAAAAGGCCGTTCAGCCCCTCTGGCTTGTTCTGCCATTCTATGACCATTCTCATGCCCTATCCCCACAGTCTTCAATTCAATTCACCACAGACTAATGGATTTCTGGCTATGAATGTATTTCAGTTTCTAATGTAGAGAATTCCACAGGTTAGCTGCCCTTTGAATGCAGAACATAATTTTAAGATTCAGATTCAGTATTCAGATTTAATTTTAATTGTCATTGTCAGTGTACAGTACAGAGACAACGAAATGCATTTAGCATCTCCCTTGAAGAGCGACATAGCAAACGATTTTGAAAAAAAAAAGGGAGAGCAATAATAGTGCCCCTCTGGCTTGGGGGGGGGGGTGACCATTCTTGGCAGTCAGTCCGAGGTCACCACGTTGTTTAGTATGAGTGACAGCCGCCGGAAAGGTTAGCTGCCCTTTCCTCGACCTTTAAGTTTATTATCGTCTGATTTACCAAGGTAGTGTGAAAAGCCTATCCAATCCGATCAGATAACCCTATACAGAAATACAGTCAAATCAAACCCATGTACAATAGTTAGAGCAAAGTATAATATACAGAATGCAGATATAGTTCTCAGCATTGTAGCACATCAGTTCCATAGACAAAGTCCAATGCCCACAATGGGATTGAGGTGAATCGGCTCAGAACCCTAGCTTAGAACTTTCTACTCCTTTCACACTACTAAATAGTCTGCACCTCATTTTTGGAACTTTGTCCCTCAATTCCAGATAACTTGGCCGCGAAATCTTTTTTTTAAAAATCGTAATATCAACACTGCTGAGCCTATTGTGAATTTTGTACGTTTCATTGAGGTAAATTTTCATTCTCCCAAATTCTAAAGAATGCAGCCTCATTTATGCATGTGAAGACCTGGCATCTCAGGAATTCTTCTTGCATTCCAGCTGTGGCAAGTATATTATTTTTGTCAGGTAGGAATATCAAATTAATACACGCTATGCCAGGTATTGTCTAGTCTGAGTTTTAGGTGATTGTCATAGAGTCACACTGTACAGAAATAGTTCATTTGCCCCAACTTGTCCGTGCCGACCAGCGAACCTGTCTGTAATTGCAGTCTGTTGCGGTCACACTATGTTAAATATGTTCTGATTTTCTTTCCAGAACAAGAGGATATTGACTTTGATGTTGAATATGAAACACATTTTGCTGCTGCTCATATTCGCTGGGCAACGCATGGTGTTCCTAATATAGTCAACGCTCACCCACAGAGGTCGGATAAAGACAATGGTGAGTGTGTGTGCCCTCCCACCATTTTAACGGACAACCATTCGCTTGCACCTCGGAGGCAGTTACTCTACCGCTGCGCCACTGTACGGCCTGTACGTGCTAAAGGATGCACTGAAGCTTGGTCCAGTGAACCAGTCCATTCCCCACTGGACACTGAAGGACTGGTTCATGCATAACAACACGCAAACACTCGAAGGGTTTATTGTTCAAGGAGGTCACGTGAGTGGCATTGGTGCAATGTAAACAGGATGTATTAACTGATGCCACTATCAATGTGTGGGCTTGGGGCATTGAACGTAAAGAATGCCAGGCATTGTCGCATTTCCTGCATTAATTTTGATATATATATATGAGTTATAAAAATTAAGTACGGTAATATATATATATATATATTTATTACCGTACTTAATGTATATAAAAGTTGTAAAAATTAGATTTATATATATATATATATATATATATTTATTATATATATATATATATATATATAAAAAGTTGTAAAAATTAGATTTATATATATATTTTTTATATATATATCTATATATATATATATATATATATATCTATATATTTATATATATATAAAAATCAAATTATATATTTTAAAGTTATTAAAATTATAACTTCTAATCAAGGACATGAACATTTACTGAAATAAGTCTTAATAATTTGACCCTGACTATAGACTAAGACCTTACTTAATATATTGTGCTCTTCTTGTCTCTTCCTTGCAGTGATGTTTCTGTTTTTAATCTGCAGAGTTCATCGTTATTCATAATGGCATCATTACCAACCACAAGATTCTGCAGAAGTTCCTGGTAAGCCCTCAATAACCAAGTATTGACTTTCAAAGCATCCTTACCATGTCAAACATAGTTATTCCCTCATCTGGAAGTTAACTGGTGGCACGGTGGCACAGCGGTAGAGTTGCTGCCTTACAGCTCTTGCAGCGCCGGAGGCCCAGGTTCGATCCCGACTACGGGTGCTGTCTGTACAGAGTTTGTACGTTCTCCCTGTGACCGCGTGAGTTTTCTCCGAAATCTTTGGTTTCCTCCCACTCTCCAAAGACGTGCAGGTATGTGGGCTAATTGGCTTGGCGTTTGTGTAAATTGCCCCCAGTGTGCGCAAGCTTTTGTTTGTCGTTTGTCAAATTACCACAAGTTTAAATTTTGATCTCCAATTCTGCTGGTCTGTTGCCCCACTTCCAGTTGCCTTTCATGCTTGTGCCTGACCTTTTAACTGTCTTGGTATTCCTCCAGAAGCCCTGCTTATAATGTTCTGTCTCCCTTTATGAAAGCCTCAGCCAAACTTGCTGATGCCCTTTCACCTCCCCCAGCGCACTCTCATTTCACTACACTCTTATATGTGACAACATTGGAGGCCTTCATAAGAGGACTCAGTTGCTGGTGTCATTGGACGTGGCTCATTCGTGCAAATGTTTTTCTCTCTCGCTCCCTTCAGGAAAGCCAAGGCTACGGGTTTGAGTCAGAGACCGATACCGAGTCTATTGCCAAGCTGATCAAATACGTCTACGACAACAGTGAGAATGAGGAGATCAGCTTTGCCACTTTGGTGGAGAGAGTTATCCAGCAACTGGTGAGTGAGAATTGCAGAGTTTGGACCCACCTTGAGGTTTATTGTTAAAATGTGTGCATGTTATATTTTCATTATTGATGACGACATCGAAGGAGGCCATTCAGGCCACAGAGTCTACGCCAGCTCTTGGTGCAATCTCATGAGTGTTATTTATTTCACTGTAAACTGATCTATGCCCATCTGCTCCTTCCAATTCAGCTCCTCCAATTATCTTACGCTTGCCCCCCCCTCCCCCCACATAGACGAGAACTAGTCTGAAGAACGTTCCCAACCCAAAACGCCACCCATCCATTTCCTCCAGAGATGCTGCCTGACCCGCAGAGTTGTGTGCTATGTCTATCTTTGGCATAAACCAGCATCTGCAGTTCCTTTCCACACTAGGGCAGTTGATACTGATCTCTTAACCTATTCTCTACCTATCAGTTCTGCCTAGTTGTCTTGCCCTCCACATGCTCTGCATGTTGTCTGTGTGCAGCTTGCATGTTCTCTCTGTGACAACGTGGACTTCCCTCGGGGGTTCTGGTTTCCTCCCATACACAATAGGTGCAGGAATAGGCCTTTCGGCCCTTCGAACCAGCACCACCATTCAATATGATCATGGCTGACAATCCACAATCAGTACCCCGTTCCTGCCTTCTCCCTATATCCCTTGACTCTGCTATCTTTAAGAGCTCTATCTAACTGCGACACCTGTGGCATGTAGGTATGTGAATTGCCCACTGGGCGTTGTATCCAAAGTAACCGCGTGGTGGAATCTGGAGCGAGTTAATGGGAATTAGCGGTATATAAAAATGTTGTTGGTGTAAATGGGTGGTTGATGGTTAGCTGGGACTCTGTTGGCTGAAGGGCCTGTTTCTATGGTGTGCGACTCTGAGATTCTGTCGGGTTAGTAACCTCAGTGATGTCTCTGACAATGACATTGCCACTGGCCAAAGTCCCAAACTAGTTTGGGTCTGGGCTTGTTTTAATTACAGTAGAGAGCAGTGTCAGTCATCAGTGCACTGAAGCAAAGATAGACACTAAATGCTGGAGCAACTCAGTGGGTCAGGCAGCATCTCTGGAGAGAAGGAATGGGTGACGTTTCGGGTCGAGATCCTTCTTCAGACGAGTTCTAGTGTAGGTGGGGGGGAGGGGGGAAGCGTGAGAGGATGGGAAGGAGCAGAGATCGGGTCACTGCATTGATTCAGTGCACAGAAGCATCCGTCTGAGGTTGTGCGATACGATCCAATGAGAGCTGACAACAGGTTCATTCGGCCCTTGGAACGGGCGGCTTAGCTTAGGTGCTGTTTGCAAACCTCTTACAAAACAAAATTCAGTCTGAAGAAAGGTCTCGACCCAAAACACCGCCTATTCCTTCTCTCCATAGATGCTGCCTCACCCTCCGAGTTTCTCCAGCATTTTCGTCTACCTTCGATTTTTCCAGCATCTGCAGTTGTTTCTTAATCAAAGCAAAATTCAGTGCCTTTCAGCCACTCATGCAATTGAACCACGCTAGTTGCTAAATAAAGTTGAGAGCGTGTTTTCAGATGTTAGTTTGGAAATGCATTGCATTCTTCATTAACGATTTTGCTTGTTTTACAGGAAGGTGCTTTTGCCTTGGTGTTCAAGAGTGTCCACTTCCCAGGACAAGCCGTCTGCACCAGGTAAAGCACCACAGCTCTGGACCTTACGGGGAGGCTGTCATGTATTTTATACACAGTTTATCAAATGCAGCTAACCTGGCCTCAGTACTGGAAAGTCTAAGATAGACACAAAAAGCTGGAGTAGCTCAACTGAACAGGCAGCATCTCTGGAGAGAAGGAATGGGTGATGTTTCGGGTCGAGACCCTTCTTCAGACTGGTTAGGGATAAGAGAAAAGAGAGATATCAAAAAAAGTCAAAAGAGTTTATTGGCATGTGTCCCCGACAGGACAATGAAATTCTTGCTTTGCTTCAGCACAACAGAACATAGTAGGCTGAAGCAAAGTCTGAAGAAGGGTTTCGGCCCGAAACGTTGCCTATTTCCTTCGCTCCATAGATGCTGCTGCACCCGCTGAGTTTCTCCAGCTTTTTTGTGTACCTTCGATTCTCCAGCATCTGCAGTTCCTTCTTAAACACAGAACATAGTAGGCATTGACTACAGAACAGATCAGTGTGTCCACATGCCATTATATACGTAAATACACACATGAATAAATAAATTGATGTGCAAATAACAGATAAAGGGGTATTAATGTTCAGAGTTTTGTCCGAGCCAAGTTTAATAAGTTTAACGATGATGTAGAGAGATAAAGAACAATGACTGAAATATATGCAAAAAAGTAATGATAATAAAGAAAGCAGGCTATTGTTAGCTGTTTGTTGGATGAAAATGAGAAGCTGGTGTGACTTGGGTGGGGGAGGAATAGAGAGAGAGGGAATCCCGGGGCGACCTGAAGTTAGAGAAATCAATATTCACGTCTGAAGAAGGGTCTCGACCTGAAACATCACCCTTTCCTTCTCTCCAGAGATGCTGCCTGTCCTGCTGAGTTACTCCAGCTTTTTATGTCTATCATCAATATTCATACCACTGGGCTGTAAGCTGCCCGAGCGAAATATGAGATGCTGCTCCTCAAATTTGCATTTAGCCTCACTCTGACAATGAAGGAGACCTAGGACAGGAAGGTCTGTGTGAGAATGGGAAGGAGAATTAAAGTGTTTAGCAACCAGGAGATCAAAAAGTCCTTTGTCGTTGGAGGAGCTGCATATCAGCAGTGGAATGGAAGGTTACACAGAAAAGCTGGAGAAACTCAGCGGGTGCAGCAGCATCTATGGAGCGAAGGAAATAGGCAACGTTTCGGGCCGAAACCCTTCTTCAGTGGAATGGAACCTGTGAGGTGTGTCAGTGCGCTGTGTTCTACAAAACAGTGAGGAAGGCACTGTCCTGGCAGAGACTAGGCCAGGGGTGGGGAACCTTTTCATGTTGGAATGCTGCATTAAGTTAGCTGTAATCTAACAAGGCCGCATCTAACAAACTTCAATTAGATATACTTCAAAATGTACATTATTTTGTAAAAATCTAACTACTATGTACTAACTTCAAGAAAATGAAAACATTTTGTTAATTCTAAAGTTAATTAACCAATTAATGACTTTGTTGTGACTGCTTTTTGTGGGAGGTTGACGTACATTCTAGAGTCACATTAGAACTAAATCAAGTTATGCAGTTTCAGCTGATCTTCTAGATGGGTATCCGTCATTTGTGATCTTAAGGACGTCTTGATTTGGATTAGGTAGGAGAATGTAGATTCGCAGCAATAAGTGGTTGAAAAGCAAGAAAGCATTTTTCATGCATGTCAAAGTTAACGTACATTCTAGAGTCACATTCGAACGAAATCATGAGCATAACAGGTGTTAAAATAGCTCTCCTGACTTACTAATGTTTTACTTGTGGCCATCAGTCGCGGAAGATTATTTTGTTGAATCTTCTTTTACACTTTGGTATTTTAAATATGTTCATTTTCAGATTAAAATTAAAATAATAAAAGACGAACAAAAACATATTTATAAAATAAAAATAAAAGGATTTGTTCTACAAAATTTGGATTCATTCAAAAGGCCGCACTTAATGGACTAGGAGGCCGCAGGTTCCCCAACGCCTGGACTAGACTGTCCTCTCCCGCTTCCACTGTGCCCCAGACTGGTTCGGTCTTCTTCTATCCTCGTCCATGCCCTTGAACCTCTGGGATGAAGGTTCCCAATTCTCTGGTGGTCAGCCTCACATTCAAAACTCCCCTTACAACTCCCATTCCTGCCAACTCCCAATCCACTGTTCTGCACTGCCTCCTAGACTAGAAACATGCCCTATTTTGTAACAATGTCAGCTTCTGTGTTCAAGTTCCTCCATCCCCTTTCCACACACTATCACCATCACTTTCTCAATCATACCACCCGCCCTCCACCTCTATCTCCCTCTCCACCTGAAATATTGAAAGTGGGGGCTTTGGGGAGAAGGCAGGAGAATGGGGTTGGGAGGGAGAGATAGTTCAGCCGCGATTGAATGGCAGAGTAGACTTGATGGGCCGAATGGCCTAAATCTGCTCGTATCACTTATGACTCGTGGAGGCAGTTCAGCTTTGGATTCGCCTGACCTTGTGCTCGATTAAAGCTGCTCCACTCAGCCTGCATCCCCCCCCCATTCAAGTTCCCAGGTGGGGAAGTCAGAAGTATGGAAGTTTGAGCTGCACATTGCTTCCATGTGCACGGCTCCTTGTAGCTTATAGTCATATTGTGTGGAAACAGGCCCTTTGGGCCAACTTGCCCACACCGGCCAACATGTCCCAGCTACACTAGCCCCACCTGTTCCACTAGTTCTTTGAGGAAGGAGATGAGGACAAATTTCTTTAGTCAGAGGGTGATGAATCTGTGGAATTCCTTGCCACAGAAGGCTGTGGAGATCAAGTCAGTGGATATTTTTAAGGCAGAGATAGATAGATTTTTGATTAGTACACAGGTGTCAGAGGTTATGGGGAGAAGGCAGGAGAATGGGGTTAGAAGGGAGAGGTAGATCAGCCATGATTGATTGGCAGAGTAGACTTGATGGGCTGAATGGCCTAATTCTACTCCTATCATTTACGACCTGCCTGCATTTGGCCCATATCCCTCTAAACCTGTCCTATCCATGTACCTATCTTAACAGTTTCTTAAAAGTTGCGATAGTCCCTGCCTCAACTACCTCTTCTGACAGCATGTTCCACACAGCCAGCACCCTTTGTGTGAAAACGTTACCCCTCAGATTAATTTAAATCTTTTCCCTTTCACCTGAAACCTATGTCATCTTGTCCTCGATTCCCCCTACTCTGGGCAAGAGACTCTGTGCATCTACCCGATCTATTTCTCCCATGATTTTAAATATATCTTCTACAAGGATGTATTTAAAAAGACTGACAGGAATGTCAGGAATGTACTCACAAAGGCTGTGGGGTGGCAGCCTTGTGCTTTCAGGCTTCAGGACGTGTTACTTACAGTAAAAATCTGCAGGAAAGTCGAATGGAAAGATTGACTCAATGATGGCCATTCTTGGCAAAATGTCTGCGTCTGTTGGCAAACCCACAGGAATTTTTAGCACAGTTGCCACCTACGTATCTGACAAAACCAGTCGCACTCTGTTTAGACTGTGGTCGATGTGTATGTTTATACGGTGTGGCAGTGGGCAAGATAAACTAATCCCCAAATCCAACTCCACTGAAACCTGCAAGCTTTGCTCAATGGAGCTTAAGAGCAATACGACCATTGACAGGAAACAGTTGAGTTATTTTTACGATTTTGTCCAACCTTCAATGTAAACCTTTCATCAATCTGAAGTTCTTTGTCCCTCCAAATTACCCAACTTAACTCTCTTTTTAAACACCAAAGGTGATCCAAAGATTTTGCTTTTATGCTGTCAATTCTAGTTACTACTTATGAAATGCACATTTTTTTATTTGAGAGGATGATTGTTCCTGGGACGTGGAGATGAATGGAGAGACAAGTATGGTCTTGTCTTTCAAAAGATGGTGGTGATTCTGCTTGAACATCTGCAGTCCATGTGGTGGCTGAACTCCCACAGAGCTAGTAGGTTGTGGAGCTGCATGATTTTGACCCGCGATGAGCCAGGAATGGTGGATATATGTCCAAGCAAGTAGCAGAGTCGCTGCCTTACAGCGCCAGAGTCCCGGGTTCGATCCTGACTAAGGGGGCTGTCTACACAGAGTTTGTACGTTCTCCCTGTGACATGCCTGGGTTTTCTCCAGTTTCCTCCCACACTCTGAAGATGTACAGGTTTGTAGGTTAATTGGCTTGGTATAATCGTAAATTGTCGCTAGTGTGAGTAGGATAGTGCTAGTGTGTGGGGATCACTGGCCGGCACGGACCCAGAGGGCCGAAGGGCCTGTTTCAATGCTGCATCTCTATACCAAACAGTCAAGTGCACATCAGAGAGAGCATCTTGCCAGTGGTGCTTGCACCTTTCTGGATGGCAGGGATGGCTAATTGGAGAGATGCTTCCCAAGAGGACTTGAAGTCACCGGAGTCCATCCCTTTGGAGATATGCTGGTGTTGGACGGTTAAGGCAATGGATGAGATATTGATTAAGTTCCCCCTCTGGATTGGGATAGTTTCAACGCTTTTGATATCTGTTGGACCATCTATGTCTGGTATGAAGTCTTGATGCTCTTGCTTGGAAAAGCTCTGCCACTTGAGAGGTAAGCCTTTAATGGTGGGATCGCCCACTTTGGTAGCCAGGCCATTTATGTTGGTCTATTTACTGCTGGCCTACAGGGTGTTGATGCCAAGTTACATAGCAATGGGAGACCACTGAATGGTGGTGTCTTCTTTAGAAATGGTCAGTGTATGTCATGTAACAGCTTGCGATTGATGTTGGAGTGACCTCACTAGAAGATGGCCTGGACTTCTACTTTAGATGAGGCATGATAAAAGAGATTACACGTCCCACTCAGTAAATGGGCACAGAATTCTTGATTGTAATCACGTACAGTCTTTCCGCCAACTGGATAGCACACAGACAAAAAGATTGTGGCTGCACCTTGGTAATAAACTACTCTAAAATATGTGTCCTGCTTCACCTTTATGATCTGCCAAAGAACCATGAAATCTGTAGCACTGAGAAAACCATGTCGTTTGAGAAAGAATATTTAATGTTCTAGTTTGAGATAAACTATGTCTTAGTTAAAATGTTTCCAAGCATGTGGAGGAGAATAGAGATCTTCAACATCGTGGTACGTTAGTTAGAACACTGCAACTTCAAGCCCTCATCCTAACATGGACCTTTGTATGGAGGATGCTACTTAAGTGTAATGCTGAGAAGGTGTGACCACCCTGCCACCCTCCCAATGAGACACTAACCCTGGAGGAAGGTGTTGCAGTGCAAAGAAGGCTTGGACGTTAGTACAATGTGCTGGTCTAGAGTTATCCTTCGAGATCCTTCAACTGCATGTTACCTGGCCAACCCTTTCATTGCTGTGCAGAAGTTGATTGCTCCATGTCCCAGCATTGTAAGTCTTCTTCTTCTTCTTGCGTATGGCGTGCACAGCCTAAAGTTGTAGGACAACTTGTTCTGTTTGATCTTATTTGATTGTGCACGTCGGGTAGATTGCATTCGTTGAAACAGGGCGGACCACGTGAAGGTTGCAATCTTCCACCTCATTGTAAGAGTGAGAACAGCTGAACATTGGATGTGAAGGCCTTTCATAATATGGAAAGGGTACGCAGAATGTTTTTCCCACCATGGTAAATACCAGAGGGCATAGCTTTAAAGTGAACGGGACCAAGTTTAAATGAGATGTGCGGGACAAGTTTTTTTTACACTGAGAATCTTGGTTGCCTGAAGCGCGTGCTGCCAGGAATGAGTACGATAATGATGTTTAAAATGTTTTTAGCTCAGCACATGGATATGTAGGGATCGAGAAATATGAATCGTGTGCAGGCAGATGAGATTAGTCTATCTTGATATCATGTTTGTCACAGGCATTGTAGGCTGTAGGGCAGGGGTGCTGCCTTCTAGGCCGTTAGACAATAGGTGCTGGAGTAGGCCATTCGGCCCTTCGAGCCAGCACCACCATTCAATGTGATCATGGCTGATCATCCCCAATCAGTACCCCATTCCTGCCTTCTCCCCATATCCCCTGACTACGCTATTTTTAAGAGCCCTATCTAGCTGTCTTTAAGTGCTCATTCAATGCGGCCTTTTGAATGAATCCAAATTTTGTAGAACAAATCCTTTTATTTTTATGAATATGTTTTTGTTCGTCTTTTATTATTTTTATTTTAGTCTTAAAATTAACATATTTAAAATACCAAAGTGTAAAAGGAGATTCAACAAAAGAATCCTCCCTGACTGACGGCCACAATTAAAACATTAGTAAGTCATGAGGGCTATTTTAACACCTGTTATGTTCATGATTTAGTTCGAATGCAACTCTAGAATGTACCTTAACTTTGACATGTACGAAAAATGCTTTCTTGCTTTTCAACCACTTATTGCTGCAAATCTACATTCTCCTACCTAACCCAAATCAAGACGCCCTTAAGGTCACAAATGACGGATACCCATCTAGAAGATCAGCTGAAACTGTGCACCTCCATGTTGCAACCAAATATTCGAATGCTTTCCCACAAAAAGCAGTCGCAACAAAGTCACTAAAAGGTTAATTAACTTTAGAATTTCATATTCTTGAAGTTAGTACATGGTAGTTAGATTTTCACAAAATAATGTACATTTTGAAGTATATCTAATTGAAGTTTCTTGGATGCGGCCTTGTTAGAGTACAGCTAACTTAAAGCAGCATTCCAACATGAAAGGTTTTCCCACCCCTGCTGTCCTGTGCTCTACTGTTCCAGTTTCTAATATTGGCGTCTTCATAAATTATTTTTTTTGCCTGATGAATGACTTAATGCTGATTTATTTTTTATTATTATTACTTAGACGGGGAAGCCCTATGATGATTGGTGTGAAGAGTGAACATAAGTTTTCAACAGATCATATACCTGTTCTCTATCGCACCTGTAAGTAACTGTGGAGCTGCGAGTAAAGAGGTTTATTCATCGTGCTTTCTATCTGAGCAAATGAGTTATTGATTATCTAAAAGGAATATATGCTGCATAATATGATAATAGTAGGCCCCCCTCGGTCATGCCTGACCATGGGTGATGCATCCTAGTTTGCAGGTGATTTGTGGTCGGATGCAAGCCAGGGCAATGTTATATGGAGGACAGGCTGTTGCCCATGCAGCACGCCCCCCTTCTCCACGTCGCTGATCAATTTGGCACCAACGCCGTCGCAGGAGCTGCCAGAGTGAGGTTGGAGACAACGACGAACTGCCTTAGGGGCTCCGACTCTGGATTTTCTTGAGGTTTACTCCTGGAGCCTTTTCCATGACTGGATATGGCCACAAGGCAGTGGAGGTTTTAAATCAGCGTTTTTCCTCTCCTCGATGGACTGCCTTCCCAGGCTGACGAGCCCCATCTGCCCAATGATCAGGCCTGATTTAATATAATGTGCTCAAAACCTATGAGGATTAGGCACACCATACGATCATGAATTGTGGCACCAAGCAGTAGAATTCTGGGTTTGAATGGAAGAAGAGAAATAGTTTGTAATGGGAAGGAAAATCAAACATGTTTGATTCATGGATGCATTTAGTACGTGGATTTGAGGTACAGCTGGAAGGCAGATTGGTTTAAAATGGTGAAGGTTGTTAAATGATTTAATTAAATGGCTGATTAGCGCCAGCTTGCGATCTCACCATTTTGATTTCATTGGGTCTAAGTAGAAACCATTTTGTTTTACATCAATCCAGCTTGTCCGTTTGTGTTTCAGCACAGAATGGAAGCGGGGCTTTAATTCTTTTATTCTGAGCCTTTGTTAGGGGAGGGGGCTGGTGGGGAAGAGGTCACTTGTGTAAAAATGTCAATCTCCCATGATTTACACACTTTTTGCATGATTTTAACAGGCAAAGAATTGAAGCCAAGCAGTCCCTTGCCCCGCACTGAAGCTTCTACATCGTTGTACCCTGTTGGGGAAGAAAAATCAGTGGAGTACTACTTTGCATCTGATGCCAGGTGAATGGTTTTATCTTGCAGACTTAATGACGGAGTAGACTTGATGGCCCAAATGGACTAATTCGGCTTCTCGAACTTATGAACTTACATATGCATTTCCATAACTTAAATGTAAAGTGTCCCCAGTTAACTCTATTAAGACTTCCACTTGAACTGAAATATTTGTGGACCTTTGATGGCATTGGTTAGGTTAGCATTTTCTGTTGCTAAGGGGAGGTAATTGAGGCCTGTCCTTCTCGGCTGGAGCACTGTGCTATAAGGTCGTGAACTTGTCAATGAGGGGAAGATGGACAGTTCCCACTCTTGCTCCAGCATTCAATCTCCACACGTCTGAAGAAGGGCCTCGACCCAAAATGTCACCCATGCCTTCTCTCCAGAGACGCCTTCTGTCCCGCTGAGTTACTACAACTATTTGTGACTATCTTCCCGTTTAAACCAGCATCTGCAGTTCCTTCCTACACAGTGAATCTGTGAAACTGTGATCAAACACAGAGATTCCACAAATAGATGACATGGGGATAATATTTTTAATCTTATAATCTTTGGCGGGAGCGGGGGGGCAGTTTCCAATGAGGGTGTCGATGAGTGTGTCAGGGGGGTGTTATTTTGTTTTATTTTGCAGTGCAATCATAGAGCACACAAACCAAGCGATCTTCCTGGAGGATGATGATGTGGCGGCAGTAGTGGATGGATGTCTCTCTATTCACCGTGTCGAGCGCACAGCGAGTGACTGCTCAGCGAGGGGTATTCAGATACTGCAGGTGGAGCTTCAACAGATGATGAAGGGTAAGGCCGTATGTCCTCAACACTGTAAAGTGTAGCACGAGGCCATTCAGCCCATTGTGTCCATGCCAACCAAAAGTACTCCCTCCTCAAACTCTCTATGTGTGGCTATGTTGGTGATGGCTTCAATAGAGATCGCACTGAACCAATTTTGAAGAAGGGTCTTGACCCGAAACGTCACTCCCGAGATGCTGCCTGTCCCGTTGAGTTATTCCAGCATTTGTGTCTATCTTTGAACCAATTTTAAACCTACTTGCTAATTCCTGTTGGATTCTATGACCTTTCTGATCAATTTGGCTGCATAGATTTGGTCCGCTAGCGTGTTAGGAATTTAAAGAAAAATCGTCCAGTTTTAAGGTTCTATGATCTTTAGCTGCGGAGGCTGCCTGGAATTTGAATGCACGAGCAAGCGTGAGGACTGACCCTCACTTCTCACCCACAGAATTCTTGTTTTATTTTTTAAATCGGCCTTGTTTCTGCAGAGTGGCAGTCTGAGCTCGAGCCTTGCTTGCTGGAATACCTGTTTCATTCCAGTTCCTAGTTGCCTCTTTACTGACTGAAAACAGGACAGTGCTCGCCCTTTAATGTTCGAAGTGAGCAGAACAGCATTGTAAATTCCTCGGAAGGCTGGAAGCTGCGTTCACCGTCGCAACCTTTTCGGCGACACCCGTCATAGGCCGCCGACAATTTTCAACATATTGAAAATTCAGCGGCGACCAGAAAGGCACTAGGACTCTTTGGGTGACTAGGAGCCCACTCACTGTCATACAGGTGACCCCTGGCAACATGTCGAGGGTGTCACCAGGGGGTCACCTGTATGGTCGTGAGAGGTCGCCTAGTCACACAAAGAGTCGTAGTGTCTTTCTGGTCGACGCCAGAACCTATGACGGGTGCCGGCAGTCGCCGAAAAGGTTGTGTAATTGGAGCAGACCCTTAAGAGGAATGCCCTAAGTTAACCTTTCTCTGCAGTGAAGCCCAGATCCTTGTTCTGCCCATCTTTGGATATGAACGTCATTGACTAGTCACTACTGAATCCGAAAGTTTAGCGGGATAGAGTCATGGATCCATACAGCATTGAAACAGGCCCCTCGGCCCAACTTGCCCATGCTTACCAAGATGTCCCATCTACAGCAGTCCCATCTGCCCACATTTGAATCCTATCCCGCTGAACTTTTCCAATCCATGTACCTGTCCAAATGTGATGAATGTTGTTATAGCAACTGCCTCAACTGCCTCAACTGCCTCCTCTGGTAACTCATAGAAACAACAACCTGCAAATGCTTGTTTATACCATAGAGGCACAAAGTGCTGGAGTAATTCAGTGGGTTGAGCATAATGAAGAAGGGTCCCGACCCGAAACGCCACCTATCCATTTTCTCCACAGATGCTGCCTGACCCACAGATTTACTCCAACACTGTATATCTCTGGTAACTCATTGCATATACCCACCACCCTCTGTGAAAAAGTTGCCCCTCAGGTTCCTATTAAATCTTTCCTGACTCACCTGAAATCTATGACCTCTGATTCTTAATCTCCCTACTCTGGGTAAAAGACTCGTGCATCTACCCTATCCATACCCTTGTGATCTGATACACTTACACAGACTTCATTAAATCGTGGGCTACCAGTCTGGTAGAGTCTGAGTGAAAAAATAAGTAGAACTAGGAACAGCTACTTATATTTGCGCTGTGATTTTATAAGATAAAGGCAGATCTTTTGCCTCACCCCTGCTTTCTTCCACTGATTACTTTTATCCCACAAAGCTAAAAATTGATGGACTTTGACCGTAAGACATTGTCATAGAAATTTCTAAAGATACATACTCCTCTTACCTTGTATAGGGAGGAACTGCAGATGCCGGTTTAAACTGAGGATAGACACAAAGTGCTGGAGTAACTCAGCAAGTCAGACAGCATCTCTGGAGAAAAGGAATAGGTGACATTTCGGGTTGGGACCCTTCCCGAAACGTCACCTATTCTTACTTTGTGACTGTGTCCTTTGGTCCTGTACGTCCGAACCAGGCAAAACATCAACTCTGCATCTCGCCTGTCAAATCCCTAAGGAATTTTATACGGTTCAATGAGGTGACCTCTCGTTCTTCTAAACTAAAGAGAGCACAGGCCCAGTCTGGGTAATTGTCATCTGTGCTGCCTTGCAAATGACGGATTAAAACAAGGCCCTGCTTTTGCTCTCCAGTGACGTGTGGGATCAGGCAGAGGGGATCAGGGCCCTTTTCCCTGGTGTCCTGCTCAACATTTATCCCTCGATCAACATCACAACAAACAGATTGTCTATCTGGTTTTCACTTCCTGCTCCTGAACTGAGGGGATAGTTAATGGTCCGCAGCGTTGGTGGGTCTGAAGTCACGTACAAGCCAGGCTGGGTCAGGGCAACACATTTCCTTCCCGGAAAGACATTTAATCCTCTGACATTAGTCACGGATTTGTACAGCATGGAAACAGGCTTTTCAACCAACCGCATCCGTGCCAATCCTTCTCTCCCATCTACTCTCATCCATAATATCCGTATTCTACTAGGCCTTAGGCCTTGCCTTTGTATCCCCCGCACCTACAGCTCAATGAGCTCCGAGCCCACTAGCAAGCTTACTCCACTGCAAAATCTCCTCCTATGCTTTGCCATTTAAGTGTCTGCCTAAATGTCTCTTGTATGTCGTGATTGCGCCCAATTCCAGCACCTCCTCTAGGCAACCTATACCTCAACTTGAAGGTAGACAGAAATGCTGCAGTAACTCAGCAGGTGAGGCAGCATCTATGGAGCGAAGGAAATGGGCAACGTTTCGGGCCGAAAGCCTTCTTCAGATGGATGATGTTGGGAGTTGTTAAATACACACACAGTTAGAATGATTTTTATAGCAAAAAGACTCATGCATCTGCATGGCCCTTGATGAATTATTATGAGCGTAGTTTTAATACTTTGTTTTCCTGTAGACGAATCCTTTTTGTATGAAGTAATTTTCACGTTGTTGTTCTGCCTGATCTGTTCACAGGAAGCTATAGCTCCTTCATGCAGAAAGAAATCTTCGAGCAGCCAGAATCGGTGGTGAACACAATGAGAGGACGAGTCAATTTTGCGGACAACACAGGTAATAACGCTGTTGCACAATTGCCCTTTTTCCACCTTCAATTCCTAGCAAGAACACTGTTAGAAGTTGCATCAACTGGGAATCTCTGGGAAATAGTGGAAGTGCAAAGAGGAGGGGATGAGGAGGAACAGCACAAATGCCTGCTGCTGTAATCTGTGTATGTACTGGAACCATTTCCCGTGTTGAAGGCAACTACAGTCAAACTTCAGGTTGCAAGAACTTTTTTTTCCCCTAAAGTGCAATTGCCTATTTTTCTCTTGCATTGTACATGAAATCTCCATTGCTGTGTTCATGAGGGACAGTGGTCTGTTTGATCCTTTGGTGCTGGTGTCGTCCACAATTTGCCCTCGTATCAGTCTGGCTTGGAGAGGTGAATGTGAACTCTGTTTCCCTTCCCACAAATGTGGCCAGACCTCCAGAATATTTCCACATTTTCTACTTTCATGGGGGATAGTGGACACTTTAAATTTAATCTACCAAGGTGTTTTGTTGCAATTTTACAGGGTGGTGGTTAGAGCACACCTGAGGTACTGGTCTCAATGTTATAAGGAATAATATTTGTATGAAGGGTGTATAGGGCCAGTTGAACTGATGCCTTGTACCCAGTGGAAGCCCATGCAAGGTAGAGCTCCCCCTGTGTTTGTTTCGGGGAATCCCTCCCCCCCCCAGAATATTCTAATCACTGGCTGCCAAAGGCTTTCAAAGTCGATTTAAATGGACAATTTCACCTCCCTACTGTGCAGTGAGTGAGCTGCAGGTTGGAGCTGGCCGTGTCAGCATTCGTAGAGCCACTCCATTAGTCTAACCACCTTGTAATCGGGCACCGAGTCTAGCATCTGTCATTGAGAGAATAGTGCAATTCATAGTTAAGGTTCAGAGTTCTTCCGATGTGTAGGAAGGAACTGGAGATGCTGGTTTCAACCAAAGTTGGACATAAAATGCTGGAGTAACTCAGCAGGTCAGGCAACATCTCTAGAGAAAAGGAAATAGGTGATGGTTCGGGTTGGGTCTGAAGAAGGGACTCGACCCGAAACGTCACCTATTCCTTTTCTCCAGAGATGCTGCCTGACCCGCGGAGTTCTTCCTGTTACTGCTGCCCCGCGGATCGGACTGTCCGACCCAACATTCGAGGCTAACAGTGTCGTTTACTCTCTGTGTTGAAGTGGCTATGGACCAGAAAAGCATTTAGTTGGTGTTAGGAAAATCCCTGATTCCTTGATAACAGGTATTCGCTGAGTGTGAAGGTGGGGACACTCCATACTCTTCTTAATGCAGCAGACAATTCCAATTCTGCAGCGCCCTGATTTACAAAATGGGTAGGAAGGATCTGCAGATGCTGTTTTACACTGAAGATAGACACAAAATGCTGGAGTAACTCGATAGAAGGATGCTGCCTGTCCCGCTGAGTTACTCCAGCATTTTGTGTCTATCTACCCTGTTTTACAAAGATGTCTAGTGCAATGTAGCAATGGTATTGGATGCTCTCCTGGAGAAGATCTGTGGCAATCCTGTCCTGTGGATGTTCGGAGTAGTGCACCCTGACTGTTATTGTGCAACCACGTACAAACAGACCAGCCGTAATGTTTGGCTCAGCCTCAACCTGTATGTTGCCTGTTTCTCCTCAGTGATCCTTGGAGGATTAAAAGATTTAATTAAAGATATCAGAAGATGCAGACGTTTGCTAATTATTGCCTGTGGAACCAGCTACCATTCTGGACTGGCGGTATGTTTTCATTGATATTTTTAAAGTCGTAAAGTCAAAAGTTCAAATTCA